>NW_006159883.1:4191545-4221604 GCF_000334495.1 Tupaia belangeri chinensis
AGAGACAGAAAGGGAGAAATAACTCCTCAGGGAGGTTGGCTACACTGCAGTCCTTTCTCCTCCATTCTCCTCTCAGGATTTTAGGCATGCTTGCACACATGCTTAATGTGACTTTCAAACCTCTGGGTCCTGGTCTCGAACCACAGTTGACCATGTGGGAGTCCAGCAACTTAACCTCTATGCTCTTTGCTGGTCCCTATGAGATAGTTTGAAAAGGGAGTTCTAAAATATGTTTGTGTAACAACATCATTAGAAGTCTATTTTTCCAAATAGCTCTTTTGTAAAATGTACTGTTCATTAAGGTATGTAAGTTCTAGCAGGATATAAACTCTTGAGGCATTATCTTGTTAGCTACTAAAGAAGTTCTGTTTTTATGTGATTATTAAATAATTTTACCTTTTTTTCTTTACTCCTGTTCAGTACAAGTAATGTATATATTTAGAAAGAAATAATCCATTTCAATCTGAATAAAATGCTTGACTTATAGTCTAATTTAATTCTTTTTTCCTTTTTTAGTGTGGACGTAGTCAACTCATTCTTCAGAAAGTTCAGACATTACTAGAAAGAGCTTTTAGTTTAGCCCCTCAGCAATCAGAATTTGCTGCAGAACTTGGATACCAAATGATTTTACAAGGAAAAGTTAAAGAGGCAATGAAGTGGTATAAAATTGCCATGACACTTGATGAGACTAGTGTCTCTGCACTAATTGGTATGACAACTGTTTCTATTAATGTTCCTAATATAGATGCTAGTGATAATTGTGTTAAATACCTGTCATTCAAGAAGGAAAAAAATGTGTTTTGTCATTTTTCTAAAATTAAAGTGTTCATCACATCTGCAATAGAAAAAGATATATATCTTTAAAAATACATATGTATTCATTTCTAGAGAGCATGTGTGCTTAAGAGAGAGAGAGGGAGAGAGGGACAGGAAGAAAGCACCCTCAGTGGGGCATGATCTTGCCACAATCCCTTCTTCGTTTCACCCTTTTGGGACTTTGAGCATGTATGCACATGTGCCTGGCATGTTTTCCCAAGCTACCAGAACTGGGATTCAGACCATGGCCAGCCATATGGAAGCAAGTTCATCTTAATCACTAGGCTACAGGACTGGTCCTAAAAATAAAATTTTTACTTCATAAATACTTCATACCTTGTGAGAAAATATTTTTATAGGGTATTTCTTATAAATTAGGATTTCCTTAGTAAAGGATTTTATATTAATCCAAGGCTACCGTTTTAATTTTCTTTCACTCCTTTTTCTTTTCTCTCTCTCTCTGTTTGTTGTTGTTGTTGTTGTTAATCTAAAACTATAGTATTGTGATATGGGGGGGATGTGTTTTTTTTTATTGTTACTTTAACTTGAAGTACATGCCTGAATTGGTGTGTAATGTTGTTTACATTAACTTGAAGTACATGCCTGAATTGGTGTGTACTTTGACTGTTTTGTCCTGTTTGATTCTAGGATTTATCCGATGTCAATTAATAGAAGAACAATTACAGGATGTAGATCACCAGCTAGAATTTCTTAGTGAAATTCAGCAGTCCATTGGAAAATCTGCGGTACAGTATTATATCAGATAGTAGATCCTAGCTATTTATAAAAAATACGAAATTTTACATCAACCTCATTATTTGGTCTAATGTCTCTAAAGGGATAATGTACACTAATTTTAATATGTAATGCACTTATATTACTCCATGTAAAATGAGACTTATGCCCCTGAATGATTCTAAAAGCCCACCTAAGCTAAGTGTAAGGTTGAACAAATAATTGCACATAAATAGCACTTCATATTCTTTGGAAATCTACATATAAATAAGTGGCTTTATAACTGAATAGAGTAATTTAAGAAGACTATGTGTTTTGTAGGAATTAATCTATTTGCATGCAGTTTTTGCTATGAAGAAAAATAAGCCAGAAGATGAAGTTCTTCACTTGTTGAATGATGTCTTAGATACTCATTTTTCACACTTGGAAGACTTACCTTTTGGTATACAGTATTTTGAGAATCTAAATCCTGATTTCTTACTAGAAATTATCACAGAATATCTGAATTTCTGTCCAATGCAGGTAATTCTGACACTTATTTTCAATGTTATATTTATATGCTGTTTTATGAAAGGTGTTAAAAAGTTATTTTTAATGTGTTAGACTATCTTGACATCTTAAAGTGATAATATTTGTCTCCATATTAGTTCATAGTTTTTAATCAGAATGTTTATGGCAACAACTGTTATCAGCTAATGAAAGTATTGCTTTGTAAATACTCATTTGTAATTCATAAAAATCTTGAAATCTTCAATTTAGTGTGTTATTTAATTCAGACACACTTTATATTTGAACCCACTCTATAAAACATCATCATCAAAACTCCTGGGACCAGCAGTTGGAGTAATGGCTATGTCGCTGAACTACCACGTAGTTGGCTGCGGTTTGAGTCCCGGACCAGAGGCTTAAACTCACACTGGGCATGTGTGCATGTGTACCCAAGATCCTGAGAGGAGAATGGAGGAGAAGCAATTGCAGTGTGGCTATCCCCCCAGGGGTTGATTTCTTGCTTTCTGTCCACCTCTCTCTCTCTGTCTTTCTGGAGAGTACACGTGCCCTATAGCAAAGGCTTCAAAAAAAAAAAAATCCATGTAAGCCTCTGGACACTCAAAAATGCAGTTTATTTTGTGATTGTTAGACTGTCTTTCCTGCGTTAAGTCAAGCTCTATGTTAAAAAAAGGACCATTTACTGGTCCTTCTGACTAACTGACAGAGAGTTGGTCCAGCTACTTAGTTAAACAAATGAACATTCCTCATTCATAAAATAGACCATCAGATTTTGGAAATTCATTTTTATGTTCCCCTACACAGTTCTAGGTTTTCAATCATTTCCTTTTTTATATAACATAATTTTAGAAACCTGATAGTGAAACTGAAACTATCCTTTATTTCATCTGTGACTCTCATTTAGCTCACTATTTCAAATATGAGTTTGACTCACTAGGGTTAGGGTTAGGTTTAGTTTCACTAGCCCCTCACTGAATCATACCTTGGATTGAGCTTTGTCTCTCCAGTCATGTCCACTTACAGTTGCTTGGAAGTTGGAATCTGTTTTTCAGTATTCACTCAGTATTCAGAGTTTATTCTATCGATGCTTATAGAGTATCCAGCACTCTGCCGGGAGCTGGGGAAATCCTCCTGTAAAGCAAACTCAAGGACCAGCTATAGTGGTGCAGATAGTAAGATGAAATTGTAGTGCTGTTCTTTGAATATATTTTCTTTGATAAAGTTTTTGAGCAGATATACTCCTTCCATGTTATCAAATCAATGATTATATAATAGTTCATAATTATTTTGCAGAACAAAAGCTATTTGCCTATGTTTATAGATCCTAGAAAGATAAATTTGTATTAGTCCAGTCACAGTAAAGGTATTATGAAATAAATAGAATAACAGAAACTTTAGAAAAATACATAATTATGTCAGTCATGCTAAAATTAGTATATGTTTTTTTTTAGCTAAATATTGTAGAGTTATAAACTGATCTGCTAACTTGTTTTGTTTAGCCAGCAAGTCCTGGACAGCCTCTTTCATCACTTCTCAGGCGGTGTACCTCAACCTTGGAGACAATAGTAAGAACTGTGCCAGGTCTTTCACAGGCTATCTTCCTAATAGCGAAAGTGAAATATTTGTCAGGTAGAGTACACCTTAAACACTTAAAATAACATTTTTAGTTCAATGTTGATAATAACTGGTGTAAATAAATGCTCCATATGTATGGACAATAGTGACATAAAATGTACATTTTGTGTGTGCATAGATAAGTAATTTTATTTGAAAATAAAATTTTGGAAGTAATTTTATTTAGAAATAAAATGTTGAATTAAACTTAGTATTTAATTCTCTAAAATTTACTATGAATTATTGCAGTTCAAGTGGAGTACTGAGAAAATGAAGTTGTACCAGTTTACAAAAAAGCTTATCATGGTGGTGGGGATATGGCAATAAGAATTTAGACTTTGGGACCAGCAGATGGTGTGGTGGTTAAGGATGCTGGACTCTCATATGGCTGACTGTAATTAGAGTCCCGGACCTGGGGACTTGCTTTCTCACTTTCCCTCTCTCTCTGGTCAAATTTAAAAATAAATAAATAAATAAATACGTGAAGTTAAGTAAAATAATTCTTTAAAAAAAATTTAGTCTTTAATTCATAGTTGTTGACTTACTGAACTTACTGATATAACCAAATACAATGTGTGCAGGTTTCAGGCCCTTATGAAATGTATTGGTTAATTCCAGTTTAGTTTCTGTAAGTGGATGCATACAGATACATGCAGGTAATAATAATAATTATAAAGTAATAAAAAGAAGAGAAAGAAGGAGAAATAACCAGTTGTAAACTCAGCTTTTTAGAATACAAATGTATGATTTTATGCATAAAAGTAGATCATCATATTGTGCTTGTGCATGTATACTTTGCCACCAACTTAAGGGATTTCTAAGAAGTTACTTCTTATAAATAACAGAAAGAGGTAAGAAGTCTTTTTTTTTTTTTTAGGTTTTTTTATTTTTTTCTTCCAAGAGAGAACTAGAGAGATAGAGAGATAAACACCTCCAGCAGGGCCTTTCTGTGATCCACCCTGAGTCCGAGTGGCCTCGCTTACAGGCATCTGTGCACTGCCTGATCAAAGTTCTGGAGTGTGAACCAGAGCTTTTCTTTACTGTGTGGGTCCAGTTTCATTATCTCTGTATTATTGCCTAGTCATGTACTGTTTTTTGTTTTTGTTTTTGTTTTTTTGACTTCACACATAAAGTTTCCATTGTCCTCTCCCTATCAGGACACATCATCCTCCGGACAAAATGTGTGACAATGTAGAGTTTTACTGACCTTGGGAAAGCTCACCGGAGGCTTGGTATCCAGATTTTTAATCAGGATTTTATTAAGTAGGCATGGATTAAACCACAGGCTGCATAACTGAACTCAGTCTTCAGGCCCCCTGCCTGATATATCACGTGGCTCAAAGCCCCAACCCTCTGATCCTATGACGTTCTTTCTCAACATGGCCTGCCCTCATTTTGGGTTATATTCTTGGCGCAAACTATTTAGCTACCTACCATAGACCTCGTGGTTAGCATAAGCTATCAGGGCCAGTCACAAATAACAAAGACACTTCTGATGCCAGGGCAAATCTAAGATGTAGAGGCTCCCCCACAAGAACTTGAGACCAGCCAAATACTTCGTTACACAAAACGCTGGCAAAGACAGAAATGCAGGACAGAAATGTCTTCCATTTTACCTCAGGGAAGTTGGACTACTCTTAGATAATAAAGTGATGTCAATTTTGATCTTTGTTGACAGGATCTATTTCCCCACCAGTGATGACCCATTTCTCATTTTAAAATATTTAGTGGCCTTTTGATACTAACTCCACATATCCTTCCCCTTTAAAACAAACAAAAAATTTGATCTCAGTCATTTGTACAGTCCTTATGTTACTCAAGCTCTAATTTGTAAATCCTAATTCTTTTTTCATGTACTTTCTTCCCTTAGTAATAACTTCTTTCTTCATGTTATCTTCTCAATCCTCCTTCTTCCTAAAATTATTTTCACTCAAATTTATTAAGCTTAACCTTTCCATGTCTTTCTTTCTTTTTCTTTTTTTTCTTTTTCTTTCTTTCTTTCTTTTTTTTTTTTTTTTTTTTTGCCTCTGCAGTTCCAAGTGTTGGACTGTAACACAATAAAAAAAAAGAATTCAAATTATTAATTATGTCTATAGTTGATTCCCAAACTTTGATGCTATGTTTAGTAAGTTATTGTGCTGTTGGGTTGTTGGAAAAGTCATGGTGTATTTTTCTGTTTTTCTATATAGAAATGTGTTGTCATTTCAGATGACCCAATAATTCAGCCTATTATTTTTTCATTAATTCTTTGTCTCTGAGAAAAACATTTCCAATTGACTAAGCCAGTATGTTGAACCTTTGGATATTAGGAAGCACTGACTGCGAGCTTTATTTTGTTTCTTGATGATCAGGGAAGGTTGAAGAGTATAATCAAACAGAAATAATTTAGGATGTCACCTTCTCTTATTCTCCTAGCAAGGTTGAGTGAGGAGTTAGCCTAGGTATACCTACTTAAGGCCAATTTTGTGAGTTGGCTAAATATAGATCAGTATGGGTTATATCATGAGAAATTTCCTTCTGGGACCTAAAGTCTATGCCGATTTTTCACTGAAGGCCTTCGTCCTGCATCTTTTAACAGTCCAAGGTCAATTCCACCAATTCCTGTCACATTAATCTTTTTATTTTTAAAATTTCATTCCATTTTAAGACTCAGATATAGACCAGATGTTTTCCAAGATACTTGATATTTTACTTGGTAGATTTAAGAGTATTTTTAGCCTATACTTATTTTTGAATCTCTGGACTATATCATTATGGCTTTCTGTTATTTTATACATTGTAATATAAAATTAAAAAGTTCTAACCAAGAATGATTGCTAGACTAAATATTCTGGTTGCTAATATTAATGACACTATAGAATTCTAGCTATTTAAATGGCTATGCTTTTTGAAATGTTTTAAAATGAATTTAAATAAAACATTTTTTGACAAGAAAAATAAATAAAGATACATTTATAGGCTTCTCAGTAACACTGGTGATTGATTCTCATCCTTTCATGCTGTCTCAGTTTGCTCATTGTAATCGAAGGTTGGCCCAAGTTACAGGAATATTCTTTCACATGGACAAGAAGAAATCTAGCTAGTTGGGTCTAAATTAAGCCATAGGCTTATGAATAAGGGCTCTAAGTTTAGACACTGAGCTTCCCATAAACTAAACACTCTTGTCCTCTTCTCTCTCAGATCTCCATCTCTTAATCATTGGAATTCTGACAGTGCTTTGTTTCCCTCATTAGGTGATATTGAAGCAGCTTATAATAACCTGCAGCATTGCCTTGAACACAATCCTTCTTATGCAGATGCTAATCTCCTGATGGCTCAAGTGTATTTATCTCAAGGAAAATTCAAATTGTGTTCTCAGTCTCTTGAACTTTGTCTGAGCTATAATTTCAAGGTAAGTGTTCTTGAAACCTTTAGCAAACAATTACATATTCAATCAGTTTATATTTTAGTCTATCCTATTTTGCTAATAAATGCATTTTTACTGGAAAAAATGTTGGACTCACAGACAGTAGTAGGAAAAAAAATGGAATCACATCTGGTATAGTTAAAAAACTATATGAACTTGGCAGCAAAAGACCTTGACTTCTGACCTTTCCATTTATCTCTTTCTCCGAGCCTTGGTCTTGTTTTCTAGAAAACTCATATAATATTAATAGTAATACTCTACTAGGGCCAGCTTAGGGCCTGGTGGTTTAGATGGCTGGATCCCACATGGTTTGCATCTCAGAAAAACATACTGGTTTTGAAAAAACACACTGGGTGTCTGTGTGTGCATGTCCATAAACTCTAAAAGGAGAAAGAGATGGATGGGAAGGGATTGTGGCATGACCATATCCCATTGGGGTGCTTTTTTACTTTTCCTCTCTCTGTCTCTCACTGATGAGTACCCAGACCCTATATCAAAATTGAAAACAAATAATAATAATCTACAGCTATAATGAGAGTTAAATGCAGTAGTGAGTGTATATAAATATAACTATAAACATTAGAGCATTCTGCCAAATATTTTTTTAATATAAGGATAATGAATTTCATTGCCTGTTTCTTTCTTGGACCTTGGTTTGTTTGTTTGTTTGTTTTTGAGAGACTTTTACTATAGGACAGGTGTGCTTGCCAGAGAGACAGAGAAAGACAGAAAGTAAGAAATCTCCCCACTACACAGATGGCCATGCTGCAGTCCATCCTCCTTTTGGGATTTTGGGCACACATGCACACGTGCCCAACATGAGTTTCAAGTTGCTAGGTCTGGGATTTGAACCTCAGTTGGCCATGTAGGAGTGTAGTACCTTAACCACTACATTACCTGCTGGCCCTGGAACTTGATTTTTAATAATAACTTCTTTTTAGATTCAAGTTATTAAACAACATGTAGTCATTTTCAAAGTTATTTTGTAGTTTGAGATATAAACACGTAACATTTCTGTCCAAGATATTTTGTATCTTACCTATATTTTCCCCTCAGCATTAGTGAATATCCTCGTCTCAGGTGCTTCCTGACACTACCTAGAATCAGGGAAGATCGTCCCAGACTTTTACATTGGTTCAAGAGTTTTTAGCCCTTAAGACCTAAGTGTTTAGGGGAAAACACTTAAGCAGACTAGAAGATTCATATTCTCATGGAAAACATCACCTGCTTCATGGTCAGTAGTTCTCAGGGCTGGTGGTCCATTGTAACCCTGATGCTGGGTCCTCCCTCAGTTAATCAGAAGCTCTGGCAGAAAGCATAAGCATGAGCATTCACACAAAGCTCAACAGGTCAGTGTGACACCTAAGATTGAGGACCTCAGCGGTAGGAAGACTTCCCTATCATTAGATGTCTGCTGTATCACATTATAGATCACCACCTGCCCTTGGACCTCCTCTTTCTCCCTTGTTTTATCTTCTCTTCTGTTTTTTTCCATATGCTATTGCTAGTCAATTAAAGAAGGAAGAAATTCTCATTACTGAATGTTTAGGAGTAATATCAACAGGCAAAGCTGACATTTGATTAAAATGTACTGAAAGTTTTCATCTTAAAGTTAAAAAGCTACACCCCAGTGCAGTGGCACAGTCAGTAGGGGTGCCACTGCAGGATGCTAGGTGCCGTATGAGAAGGCTCTGGGCTTTGCATCCTGCACCTCTGGGCTTTGCATCCTGCACCTACCTGAGTACACGGGCATGAAGACCTTGTGGAGAGTACTTCCTCTCAATAAATTAACTTTTAAAATGAAAAAGGTTTTAAAAAGGAAAAACTGTTTCTAGAAATCTAATCTTTTTATGTCAGTACAGATGTGCCAGATAAATTTCTTCTTGAACTTTCAAGTAATTTCTTAGAATATATTATTTGCTGGCCTTATGCAAATAATAGGATGCTAGCTAATAGCAATTTCTCTGAATTTTATTTAATATGATTGAACTGTCAGAAAATTAGTAAGAGGATAGAAATAGAACTAATAGAATTAATTCACTCAATCAGAGATGGACTGCCTTCACGATCCTTTTATTGTACTGTTTGTTGGATTGTAAGTTATGTGTTGGTTGTAGGTGCACCTGCGAGTATTTCTAATACTATTTTTTCAGGTGAGAGAATCTCCTTTGTATCATTTGATAAAAGCTCAGTCACAAAAGAAAATGGGAGAAATAGCAGAAGCAATTAAAACTCTTCATATGGCAATGAGTTTACCAGGAATGAAGAGAATTGGAACTTCTTCAAAATCGAAATACAGGAAAACTGAAGTCGATACAAATCATCGTTTATCTATCTTTCTTGAGTTGGTAGAGGTTCACCGCTTAAATGGGGAACAGGTAGGTAAAGTTTCAATTGAATGGTTGAGACCCAGAATCTTGTTATTTAAGAATAAATATTGATAGAAAAAAAAAAACTAAAATTATTTTGGTGACTAAGTGGTAATGTTTAGAAAATGTGTTCTTCACTACTTTGCACTATAACATACACATTCTGCAGGCCCCTGAAAGTTTATCATAGTTTGCTCCTGGATAACTTTAACTATCAGAGTACTTATGTTGGCTACCATGTAATGTAATAATATGCTACAGTTATAATTTTATGAATTCCTGAAAGAATGAACACACACTCAAACACAGACACATTCATGTATTCACGAGTATTACTGGAATAGAATGAAAGTACCGACCTCAAGTTCTAATAACTGAGAAACTAAAGAAATGCTTAATGAATACAGCTTTGGTAACTTCATAAGAATGGCATAAAGAGAGATAACTTAAAAAATAATGGTACATACATAAATGTAGATGGAAGGAATGAAGGAAGGAATGAAAGAAGGAATTATGAAATAATTAAGACCTTGTAAAAGATGAGCAACTTAAAGTCGTATTAGCTTTTTTAGGTTGCATCAGTTACAACTTAGTGGTTCTCATATTTTAATGTAAATTAAGAAGGCTGTGTTTCTAAATACTTGCCAAATCACAAAGAATTTCTACTTTATTAATAAATTAATTAACTTAAAATGCATTTAATCACTAGGGCCAATTCTACCATGTATAGCTGATTCCATGGTGTCCTAACATTTCTGAAATCAGAATGTCTTATAGTCTCTAAAGTTGCAATGACTAAATAAAGGACATATTTTTAGATTCATGGAGGTACACTTTTGGAAGTGAGGTAAAATGTTCACCTGACATCTAACAAAATGCTCTGGTAGAGGGGATAAAGTAACCTCCGTAATGAAGAGCCAGCATGTGCAGTGGTGACTGTGGGCTGGATCCAGCAGTAGCAATGGACATAGCCAAGACTGTAGGCGTCAGAGTCAGGCTGGCTGCGTTTGAATTCTGCTTTCATAATTTGTTAACCTTTTTAACTCTCTTAATTTCAATGTCCTTGCTGAAGAGTAGAGACAATAATAATAACTATTTTAGAGGGGGTTGGGAGAATTAAATGTACTACTACTACTACTATACTGAGTGCACAGTAAGTAGTCATTAAAATATAGTGGCAGCATGGCCAGCAGCTGTTGTGGTGGCTAAGGTACAGGACTCCCCACATGGCCAACCATGATTTGAGTCCTGGACCTGGTAGCTCCCTTTCTCAGTTTCCTTTCTCTCTTTTTCGCTCTCTCTCACATGTGCCCTGTAGCAAATTTAAAAATAATAATAAAAAATAAAATTAAATGATTCTTGTAAATATATACGTGTGTGTGTATATAATATATATGTGTGTGTGTGTTTATATATGTATGTAATGTATACTGGCAACAAGGGCCAGCCCCACAGCCTACTGGTTAAGGGAGCAGGCCCCACCTGGCCAACCCCAGTTCAAATCTCTGCCCCAGAGACTAAAGCATGCTGAGAGCATATGCATGCATGCCCCAAATCCTGACAAGATAGAGAAATAGAAGAGAAGGGATTATGGCTTGACCATGCCTCATTGGGGAATTCTTTCTCCCGCTCCTTATCGCCCTCTGTCTCTCTGTCTGTCTCTGGCTGAGCACACACACACACACACACACACACACACACACACACACACACACCCTCTGGCTGTATATGGGAAGCAACTCTGTAGCAACTGCTGTTGTTCTAGCTGCGAAAACTAGCTAAATTATACTTGTAGTCTCATCTGGTTTTGGTCTTTGAGTTTAGGTTTAAATATTTGTACTTTTCAGAAAATCTATCCATTTATTTTATAAATAAAATATCCCTAATAGCATTTGTTATTTATTTGTATTATTAGAAAACCCCTTCTTTTTCTGAGGTAACTTGTTGAATATTGAAAGAATAATGTTAATTTCATTTTGATAGCATGAGGCAGCAAAAGTTTTACAAGATGCTATCCATGAGTTCTCTGGAACATCTGAAGAACTGCGAGTTACCATTGCCAATGCAGACCTCGCTCTGGCCCAGGGAGATACTGAGCGGGCCTTAAACATGCTTCGAAATGTTACAGTCGAACAGCCTTATTATATAGAAGCCAAAGAAAAAATGGCAGATATTTATTTGAAGCACAGAAAAGAGAAAATGTTGTATATCACTTGTTACAGGTAAATAATTATTTGACACATTTACCTCCTAAAATTACCTCTCATAGTTATTTTTTGTCTTCCTTTCAACTGCTTTACAGATATTTAATAGATCCTTTTCTTACTGAGGTCTTGTTTCTTTTCTACCACAAACTGTAATCAATCTAACCAGATTATTTACTCTTTCTTTAAAAAAGAAAAAATTGTTGTTCAACTTTATTTATTATTATTATTACTTGACCGGAGAGAGACAGAGGTGGGGGGCAGTGAGAAAGCAAGCCTCCAGGTCTGGGACTCAAACTGTGGTCAACCATGTGGGAGTCCAGCACCTTTATCACTATGCCACCTGCCTGCCCAAAATTATTTACTCTTTCTAAATAATAATTATAATTACTTCAAACTGTGACTTACTCTAGTTTCTTAGCTGTGCTCATCAGATTGTATTATCTGACCCTGAATCTTCCTGTTTGGGAAGAGAAAGAGTAACAGTTACATGTATTTTAACACTTTTAGATCATTATATAATGTTACAGTAACTTGATAGACAACGTTATTTAATCCTTAGTATGGTGGCTATAGTGAAATCAAGTTATGACTTAGTATTCACCACACTAAGGTATAAGTTACCCATCTTCTTTGGTGAAAGGGCAGGATCTTTTAAAGTTACATCACACTGATGCCCTTAGGCAACAGACACACGTTCACACATACACGCATACGCATAGAGATTGTTCTTCTTTCCTCCCGAAATAAAAAGGTAAACATACAAGCAAATACTCCACACATTTCCACTCTTGAGGGTGTGGCAAAATATTGATGAATTAATTCATTATTGGTTTATCTGATTGGATATAGGAACCCTCAAAAAGCTGCTCAAGTTCTTTGTCCATGCTTCGTGATTCTGAGAAACTAAGCAGCACCCTGGTTTAGATGAATGAACTGAAGGTTCTAGATCGTATTTTTCTGAGACATTCTCAGAAGATTAGCACTTTTATCTCTAGTGATTTATAAACATTTAATAATTGTGTTGCTTTATTTTGGGTGGATGACAATACAGTATTTAGAAGTATAGGCTTTTGTTTCAGATAGATAGGACATATTAGCTGTAAACTTAAACTTTTATTATAACTTCATCTGTAGAATTAAGATATTTTCTCAGAATTTTTTGACAAATTGATGAGATATCATATGTTAAAGACATTTTTGCTTCAATAATTTTAGTACCATGACCTTTAGCAGGCTAAATTTTATAGGTTAAAAACTAATCAACAAATATTAGAGTAGAAATTTTACTATTTTTTAAAGGTACTAATTTCTGCATATAATTTATGCTGTGAGTATCACAGCTGAAGATGCATAGTAGGACAATAAGGTCTTAGTCCTCTTCTCATTTCTTTTTGGTACTTTCACTCCATTTCAAAACAAAAGGTAGAAAAACATGTATTTAGAGGTGAGAGTTTATATGTTTACCATCTCCCTATACTTTTGGATGCATTTCACAAAATACAAAGATTCATGGAAAAAAATTAATTTAGCATAAATAATTGGCATGATGTAGGTGAGGTTTACAAAAACAATATTAAACTGTTGGATATATAGAAGGCACTCTACAGTTTTCCTATCTTCTATGTTATTAGTTTAGAAGAAAATGGTTGTTCTTAATATGCTAATTAAAGTTGTTCTGATTTCCAGAGAAATTGCCGAAAGAATACCCAACCCACGATCTTTTCTTCTCCTTGGTGATGCATACATGAATATTCAAGAGGTGAAGTTTTTGATGCTACTGAACTTAGATTTTTTTCAAAACTCTTTATGACTAGCATAACTTTCCATTAAAAGGAGCTAAGTTTTTTTGATAATGCTTACTTGGTAATTGAAGATCCAGTCCTCATAAGCGAAGAGACATTGCCATTATGATAAAAACAATACAATATTTTTTCTCAAATTGAGATTCAGTACTATCATTTGAAATAGAGAGGATACCAGAAGCATGTTAGAAGTCCCCTTTAAATTGAAATATGAAGAGAGGTGTTTCTTCAGAGGAAGCAATGTCTGATTCTCTGTAATGCTGTTAAAATGACTGCCATAAATGAACATTTAATATGCTGTCTCTGAGTTCTCATATGGTAATTTACATAGACAAAAACACAACTGAAAAGGGTTAGATTTTTTTCAAATAATTATTTATTTAATTTTATTTATCATTATTACTGTTTTGTAATTTGCTATGGGACATGCATGATCACCAGCGAGAGAGAAAAAGAAAAAGTGAAAAAGCAAGCCACCAGGTCCAGGACTTGAACTACAGCCAGCTATGTGGGAATCTAGTGCCTAACTCATCATGCCATCCGTTTGACCTCATGTGTTGGATTTTACCAAGTTATACCTCCCCTACTCATAATCACCTTTCAGAAATTAAGTTCTTAGATAAGTTCTTGGACTTCAGTATGTGCTTCATTAGTCTTATGAAGATTGCAAATGTATAGCTTAGATAAAAAAAGTTGCCATTTAATAAGATCCAGTTAAGCTGGTTTTTTTTATTGCTTATTTTTTGTGTTTGACAATATTAGCCTGAAGAAGCCATAGTAGCGTATGAGCAAGCATTAAATCAGAACCCAAAAGATGGAACATTGGCAAGCAAAATTGGAAAAGCACTTGTCAAAACTCACAATTATTCAAAGGTAAATACTTTATAATTTGAAATATTTCTGTTGGATCAAATTTATAAAATCCTATTCTAGGGAAGTCTTCAACAAGCACCATTTGCATCTTTGATGATTGTAAATTCCAGATTTGTGTTCATAAACTGGGATTTGTGTTAAAGTTTTTCTCGATTTTAAATTCTCCATTGCTTTATTTTGAGACTATTGTTTAGACCTTAGAGTTTACTTCAGGTTTTATCTTATTAAATCCTTGCTGCTAAGTTAGTTTCATAAAGTTGCTATTCTTTTTTGTCTTTTTTAACTATATTTTTTAAGAATTATTTTATTTTAACTTTATTTATTTATTTATTTAAATTTGACCAGCGAGGGAAAGTGAGAAAGCAAGCCACCAGGTCCAGGAGTTGGACCATGGTCAACCATATGGGAGTCCAGTGCCCTTAACCACCACATCACCTGCTGGACCCTTTTTAATTATTTTTTGAAGTTTACTTATTTATTTCTTCCATGATTGGGAGAAAAGGAGACAGAGAGTACCCCAACAGAGTCTTGATATCATGATCCATCCTCTGCCCCAGTCATCCGAGAGTCATGAGCATCCTTTTGCCTGGCACACTCAGGGAGGTCTCCAGATGCAAACTCAGAACCTTCCCAGTAGATCAGCTTCACAGAGCATCATATTTTACCACTGTGCCACCATGTAGCCCCAAGTTGCTATTTTTAGATTGCTTTCATAATATGACAAAGCATGAGAAATGTTCTTTCTGTTGAACCAGTTTTGGCAAGCTATGTAATTTGAGGTTTTTCTTTTCTTTTTTTTTTTTTTGCCAGTAGGAATAATGGCTTAGTCCTATTCCTGGTAATTAATGAACATACATATATACATATATAACCGAAAAGTTTAAACATTCAAATAATGTTTGCTGGCCTCTAGAAAAAAATATAAAAAACTCTTTTGCAAAGCTCCGGTCTTGGGCCTAGCAGGTGGCCTAAAAGCCAAGGCACTGGACTCCCACATGGCCCACTATGGTTTGATTCTCAGACCCATCCACTTGAAAATCATGCCAGGTACATGTGCATGTGTGCCCAAAATCCCGAGAGGAGGATGGAGAAGGGACTGTGCCATGGCTATCTCCCCTGGAAGGTGATTTCTCACTTCCCACCTCTCTGTCTCTCTCTGGCAAGTGAGAGAGTTTTGTCCTATGGCAAAAAAATAAAAAACAAAAGACTGTTCTTTAGTCACTTTTCATGAGAAATATGCATTGCCTTGTGTGATATTTGATTCTCTAAGAACAAAAAGCTTACTTAGCTGACAGTGCAGGTACATGCCTAAGATTCTTCCTAAATGATTTTTAATTATGTATATGCTTTAGCATATAAAATATCAGTGCTTGAATGCCATGCCTGCTTTTCCTAACTGAAATGGGTTTTGTTTAGGCAATCAATTATTATGAAGCTGCTCTGAAAGGTGGACAACAGAATTATCTTTGCTATGATCTGGCTGAGCTCTTGATAAAACTGAAATGGTATGACAAAGCAGAAAAAGTCCTTCAGCACGCTTTAGCCCATGAACCTGGTATGCACATTTTTCTGCTTTGAGAAAAGTATACCTGATTAATCTATTTCATTTTTATATTTCATAAATATGTTTGTGTTATCAGTGTTTTCTATGTACAGTTGATTACATAAATACATATGTATTTTTTTCTTTTATCAGAAGGCCACTCTATTAAAATGAGGTATTTCAGGATCTAATAATAGATTTGTAAAACAGTCCATTGTGTTATAGAAAGATAACTAATTTTCCAAAGTGATAATAGAGTAAGTTAGCTTTAAAATGCAATTGCCTCTGGCACTTAATCATGTTAATATTTTGGTAATCTTTTTAGAAAAGTAACACATGTTTTTTTTTTTTTTAAATTCAATCGCTGTATTCATGTTGGATAATTCATTTTATAAGTTGTAATGATGTACAGTGTTTGAATATATAAAATAAATTTAAATAATAAAAGAAAAAATAAGTAAAATGTAAAACATTTTAAAAACAATTCAAGCACTGTAAAAGAAGGTAATGCATAAGTCACCTGTTTCGCTCATGAATTCTGCTTGCCTTTTCTCAGATTAACTCCCTGGAGGTAGTTTGTGATTATCTTTCCATTACCAGAGGGCACATGCATTCTTGTGTGTGTGTGAGGGAGAGAAGGGACAGAGAGACAGAACCTGCCAACGTGGCATGGTCATGCTGCAACCCCCTCTTCTCTATTTCTTTATCCAGTGGGGCACATGTGCCCATGTACCCAGAGTGCTTCTCAAACCTCTGGGGCTGGGACTGAAAGCACAGTCAGCCATGTGGTAGTACCTGGCTCCCAGTGCTCAGTACTCAACCATCCTGCTGCAGGGCCAGCCTGGTTTGTGGCTTAGTGTGTACTGTATCGGTGTATGTCTGTGCATGTGTTTAAATGCAGTAGGTGTAATTTTCCTTTTCAAGAATGTTTTGTCCGTCCTCTTCTTCAGTGTTTTCCACATATAACAAGTCTCAGATATAATTTGATGTCAACATATTAATGCCACTTTACTGAATGTTATCTTAATGGTCCAGAAATCCATAAACTATTTAATTTTCCTTTAATTATTAGACATTTAGTTTGCTTTCCATTGTTTTTTATTATAAGCCATATTACAATGACTATTGTGTGTCTCACTCCTTGGTACACACTGGCTTGTGTTTCTTAAAAGAAGAGTTCTGAGTTAGAGGGTATGTACATTTAAAATCTGGATAGTATCAAATTGCCTTCTTACACATTTGAACAAATTTACTTTTTCCCCCCTTTTTTTGTTAATGTTTTATTTATTTTAGTTTTTGCTATAGGGCATGTGCATTTGCTAGAGAGAGCCAGAGAGGGAAAGTAAGAAAGCATTACCCAGAGGAGAGATGGCCATGCCATAACCCCTTCTCCTTCATTCTACTCAGGATTGTAGGCACGCATCACACACACCTGGTATGTTTTTCAAGCTGCTGGGTCCAGGTTCAGGTTCAGGACCCAAACCAGGCAGTGGGTCCAAGTGGGATGCTACTGCCTTCACCAGCATGCCACCTGCCGGCCTGAACAAATTTACCTTTTTTTTTTTTTTTTTAGATTTTTGCCACAAGGTGTGAGTGCTTGCCAGACAGAGACAGAGAGAGGAAAAGTGAGAAATTGCCCCGCAGAGGAAATGGCTATGCCACAATCCCTTCTCCTCCATTTTCTTTCTAGGGTTTTGGGCATGCAGGCACACACATCTAGCGTGATTTTCAAGCCGCCAGGTCTGGGACTCAACTGCGGTTGTCCATGTGGGACAGCAGGAGAATAGAGAAGAAATTGAGGCATGGCCATGCCCCCTAGAGGGTGATTTTTTTACTTTTCCTTTCGATCTCTTTCTGTCTCTCTCCAGTGAGCACACATGCCCCATGGCAAATGCTTAAAATGAAACAAAACAAAAATGAATTAAATCATACCCCATTGTTTTCTCTTGAGAATAAAAATTTTCCAACATCTAGTACTAGTGTTGAAAAACTTTAATTTTCATATTTCAATGCCTGACAAGGTTAAACATTATTTTAGCTAATAATTTCTTCTAGGAATTATTTATTTATATTCTTTGTCTTTGAGTCTTTACCTGTTTTTCAACTTGTGAATGTTTTCTCCCAAACTTGCATTTGTTCATAGTATGTTTGGTTAAATAAAGTATTCAGTTATTGGGGCCAGCATGGTAGTTAAGGGTCGGATGTACACGTGGCTGACCGCGGTTTGAGTTCCAGACCGAGTGGCTTGCTTTCCCACTTTTTCTTTGTCTCTGTCTTTGTCTCACTCTGTCCCTTTCTGGTCAAATTAAAATTAATAAGTATAATTAAATAAAATAATTATTTAAAAAAGAAAAGAATTCAGTTATCATAGGTCATATCTGCCTGTCTCTTCATTTTTTGGAACCTGAAATTCTTGCTATTCTCTGAAAAAGTTTCCCTAATCTTAATATTATAAAAATATTTCCATGGGTTTTTTGTTAGCATATTTGTTGATTTGTCTCTGAAAAAGCTTCCCTAATCTTAAGATTATAAAAATATTTACATGTTGGCATACTTGTTGATTTAGATTTTATATTGTGAATTTACATCCACAAATTTTAACCCATATATATTTTTTAACATTTAGTTTCCAATATGAATAGCCAGTATTATTTTAGTACTGTTTATTTAAATGCCGCCTTAAGCTCATAATATCTCATTTTACTTATGATTCTGATTATGAGAATCTTCATTTTGTTTCATTGAGTTATTTTGATGTACTGTTGTCATACTATGTTCCATATAACTTTAAAATATGTTTGGATATTTGATAGTACAAGCCCACTAAAGTTCTTAAATATTTTCAAGATGATTCTTTTAGTTTAGTTTTGAAGAAGTTGGTTCTTAAATTCCCTTAATTATGAATGCATTCATTGTATAAAGTGTTTTACTTCCATAACAATATATGCATGTGTCTATTAGGTCTTTTTCTGAAACATTAGAAGGCCTAAATGTAGATATGCATTTTGTAAAGGTTGTCAGCATCATATGTTTTAATTACATTGTATATATTACCTGTATAAATGCTTTCATTTAATCAATATTTGCTGAGAACACCCCATGGTGTACTTAGATGCCTTCATACATATTTCATATATTGTTTCACTAGTACATCAATCTTTGAGACAAATATAATTATCTCCATTTTAAAATTAGCAATCTGAAACTGAGTTTCTCAATAGGTCCACTTTCTTTTCACCTGATAAATAGCAGCTCCTCTCATAAAGATCTTATTCTGAAATCTAAAACCGAATTCCCTATCTGCCTCCCCAGATCCATTCCACATGCAGCCTCCTTTATCTCACTAGTAACAGCTTTATCCTTCTTTGTAGTAGATAATAGCTAAAATCCTTGCTCTCACTCTCACCCTTGTCCTTAAGAAATGCTGTTGACTGTATCTTTTGAATATGTTCAGAATCTTACTATAGCTCCCTATTTCCACTGCTGTCACCTCCTTGGCCAAGCCACCATCATCCCTTAACTGGATTCTAACAGTTGCCTCCCAGCTGGTCTCCGCCCCTGACCTCAGCCTCAGGTCCCTGCCACAGTCTCTCTCAACCTAGCAGCAGCTATAAGCCCTTTCAACCATTTCTGCTCCAGCTCACCTTCATGTCCCGTCTCCGTCAGTGTTAAGCCAAAATCTTAATTCTGAGTTCACATGGCCCTTCGCATCCACACGTTTGCTCCTGTGACCTCTCCTTTTACCCTCCTCGCCCACACGGCCTCCTTGTTATTTCCTGTGCTCAACCGCAGCCTGTTTGTACCTGCATAGCAACATAACCAAATCAGCCTCTGAAAGTTGAAATTTTAAGAATCATATGGAAGCAGGTGTGTGGCAGGGACTATATCCTTGACAAGTAGAAGAAACTTATTTCTTTTAATTATCTAGAGTTCTTTTGTAGTTCTTAGATCACATAATACATGGTACCAACCAAGTATTTAAATAGCACTCGGAGTATATACCACACTTTATTTTAATTGTTTTGTATACATTAACTTACTAAATAACGTATCACCTCGTTAAACCTCAAAACAGGGCCAGGTGGTAATGTAGTGGCTGAGGAGGCTGGATCCCACATGGACTACTCTGTGGTTTGAGTCCCGGACCCAGTGACTAGAAAAAGTCTCTGGGCACATGTGCATGCCTGACCAAAATCACAGAGAGGAGAATGGAAGAGTAGGGATCCTTGTGTGGCCATCCTCGCTGGGAGAGTGCTGCTTTCCCTCTCTCCCTCCCTTCCTCTCTCTCTCTCTGAGGAGTGCTCATACCCTGCAAAAAACTGAAGCAAACAAAAAAACCTTAAAATGATACTAGGGGTAGATAGTATTATTTGTCCTATTTTTCAGATGAAAAGGAAATATGGAATAGTTAGGCACCTTGCTCGAGATTAAGTGGCTAATAAGTGGAAACCTAGATTTGAAACCAGATTGATTGGCATCAGTCAGTGTTCTTAATGACTGGACTTTATTGTTTATCAGGTGTCTGTTCTTTTTAAAAGTTCTTTATTTCATGTATCATCTACTGTGTTTGCTTTTAATGTCCACACCCAGAAATTTTTGTGCACATAAGAATGAAAATTGAAATTCTTATTTGTGTGTTAGATTGCCATCTCCTAATACATATAAGACAAACCTCTAGTTGTTATTTAATTCTTTCACGTTTCTTTCAGCTAGTTCTTACCCTATATCTTTTTCTCTATTTAATTTCGACATTTAGAAGAAAAATAGGGAGGCAAACCATTAATGGGACAAAGAAATGTGGTATTATCTGTTAAAGATATTTTATAGTTTTATAAACTGGACTAGGGAGAAATGTTCACCTGTTGAAGTATTCATTTTGTAAGCTGAACAATGGGATTGAATGTATAAAAGAAAATGAAATTAAAAATATGAAGAAAAAAATAAATAGTAAAAAAAAAGAACAAACTAAAAAAAATAATAATTTGGCCAATTTTCAGTTAACTAATTGAAAAAAATGTTTTAACTTTATTCATTATTTTTCTAAATCATTTCTTTCTAAAGTCCAGTTTTTAAGGTGATAGGAAAATGTCAATATTTAAAATGGTAGGAAAATGTAAATGTTTAAAAATACTATTTTTCTCCCATTACATTCTATTCTTTCATAGTAAATGAACTGTCAGCTCTTATGGAGGATGGACGCTCCCAAGTTCTTCTAGCAAAAGTTTACAGTAAAATGGACAGGCCTGGCGATGCAGTCACTTCATTGCAGCAGGTGTGTGTCTCTGAGTGTGGATGTGGGGTGGGAGATGGATGCAGATGGAAATATGCCACAGATAACAGGAAGACAATCTCTTTCGGCCCAACGATCACAAAGTAGATCAAACATAGGAATAACCATCGAACGGCTATGATTGTACAGTTTTAATGTATTAGTGCCGATTATTATTACAGTTGGGGAAGGCTATTACTTTAATCCTATTTTAAGCTGAGGAAATTTGGTTTAACAATCTGTTTAAAGTCCTAAGACTAGCGTCCCAGTCAGAATTTGGCCTTAGTACTTTTTTTAAAATTTAGATCACCTTTATTTTATTATTTTGTGGTTTTTATAACAGAGGTTTTACTGATATTTCCTTAGATTTATTCTTAAGAGATTGATGTTTTATAAGTGACGTGAATTTTATCAGATACATTGTGCAGATTCTATCAAGATGGCTAAGGGACCAGCAGTTAGTGTAATGGCTATGTCACTGGACTCCCATGTAGTCAACTGCGGTTCAAGTCCTGGACCTGGCGGCTTAAACTCATGCCGGGCACGTGTGCATTCGTGCCCAAGATCCCAAGAGGAGAATGGAGGAGAAGGGATTGCGGTGTGGCAATCCCCTCTGGGCGGGTGATTTCTCGCTTTCTGTCTCCCTGTCTCTGTCTGTCTGGCGAGCGCACGCACCCTATAGCAAAAACCTCTCCAAAAAAAGAAAAAAAAAGATGGCCAAGTGACTTTTCTCTAGGCATTTTCATTTTTCCATTGCTATTATATATGAAATTGATTGATTTTCAAATGTTAAACCACTCTTGTGTTCCTGAAAATACATGTCACTTTGTTTTGATTTCAAAAAATATGTTATTGGGGACCAGCAGTGAGTGTAATGGCTAAGTTGCTGGACTCCCACGTAGTCAACTGCGGTTCGCGTCCCAGACCCGGTGGCTTAAAACTCACGCTGGGCGCGTGTGCGTGCGTGCCCAGGATTCCGAAAGGAGAATGGAGGACAAGGGATTGCTGCGTGCCCATCCCCTCTGAGGGGTGATTTCTCACTTTCTGTCTCTATGTCTCTGTCTGTCTGGCAAGCACACGTGCCCTATAGCAAAAACCTCCCCCCCCCCAAACAAAAAATTATGTTATTGGAGTTTAAAGATACTTTATAGTGTTTTGTTCAAGCTTCCTACATCTGTGTTCATGAGAGAGATTGGTCTATACTCTGATGCTATTTCTTTAATGTTTGAAACAATTCAATATTGAAACCCTTGGGAGTCAAGGCTGCTTTCATAGAGATTTTTATATGGATTCAACAACTTTAATAGATTTCATAGTGATCATTTTAAAATTTCTTATATCAGTTTAGTTGGCTATAATTTTAAGTAATTTAATTTTAAATTTATGACTGTGTGCATATATATATTAGATTCTCTTACTTTTTGCAATCTCTTTGGGCCAGCCAGTGGCAGGGGGTTATGGCAAGTGGATCCCACATGGCAAACTATACTATTCCAGTACTGGACCCAGTGGCTTAAAAAAAAAAAATGCCAGGTACGTGTGCATACATGCCCAGAATCCCAAGAGGAGACTGGATGAGAAGGAACTGTGGCATGGCCATTCCCCCCAGGGAGTAATTTTTTACTTTCCTTCTCTCCTTCTCTCTCTCTGGCAGGTGCATGTGCCCTATAGGAAACAGAAACAAAAACAAAACTAAAAGAAAGTCTTGATTTTTTTTTTTTTTTTTTTTAGGTTTTTGCCATAGTGCACATGCGTTCACTGGAGAGAGTCAGAGACAGAGAGTGGGGAAAAATAAGATATCAGCCTCCCAGTGGGGTTGGCCATGCTGCAATCATTTCTGCATTCTCCTCTCAAGATTTTGGGCAGGCTCACATATGCGTCCAGTGTGATTTTCAAGCCACCAGGTTTTGGGCTTGAACTGCTGTCGGCCACGTGGGAGTGCAGCATCTGAACCACCACACCATCTGCTGGCCTCACTCCTGCTATTGACAATATTATTTTCCTTTTTTTAATAGTCAATTTAGGTAGGGATGTATTATTATCTTTGTAGTTGCTGCAAAGAATCAACTTTGGCTATCTCTATCTTCATTATATTGGTTATTTTTACCTCATAATTAATTCCTTCTCCTTTCTTTGGATTTCTTTTCCCGGTCTCTTGAAATAGTATGTTAGGCAATGGACTTTTATCCTTTTTATTTTTTTAAACTTATGTAGGGTGATAAATTTCTCCCTAATCACTGCTCCAGCTACATCTCACATGGTTATCATGATTCAGTTTATACTATTTCATCAGTTTGTTTTCATTTTTTAATTAATTAATTAATTTTTTATATATTTAATTCTCAATTTCACTTATGATAACCAGAACAAGTTTAAGATATCTAAGAATAAACCTCTTTTTCACTGTGATTACTTTAATGCGTGGATTATTTACATGTTAAATTTCCAAGTGGTTTTGATTTTCTTATTTTTTGTATATTGATTTCTAGTTTAATTCCACTTTGGTCAAAGACATACTTTGAGCAGTTCAGCCCTTTGAGATTTGTTGAAGCTTGTTTCATATGCCCTACATTATAATCAATTTTTGGTAAAGGTTTTGTGTGGATGTGAAATAATGTGTTTCTGGCATTACATGTGCTTAGTTCAACATATATCAAGTAAGTTTATTAAGCAATGCTTTTTAGATCTCTGTTCTTAAAGTTTAATTTTCACTGTTTATTTGTTTGCTTATTTATGGTCTGTTTATATCATTTGCTAATATGAGAATATATTAAAATTCTTTAATGTGATTGTCTATTTGTTTTTGTCCTTTATTCCTTTTTGATTAGAAGACATATTATTGGATGATTCCGATTTAGAATTCTTATATCTTGCTGGTGAATTAACTCCTTTTTAATTATAAAATAACCTTCTTTATTTCTAGTACTATTTCTTGATTTTAGAGTCTCCTTTATTATTGATAGAACTCCAGCTTTCTTTTGGTTAGTGTTTCCATGGTGTATCTTTTTTTCTTTTACTTGCAACTTTTTATGTCTTTATATTGAAGATCTGTCAACAAATGATTATTTTTTCTTTTATCTACTCTGATAATCTTTTTATTAGAATATATTGTTTGTATTTAATCATGGGTTAAATTCGGATTTATGTCTGTCTTGTAATTTGTTTGCTTTCTGACCTTTTTAATTTTATGTTCCTTCTGTCTTTCTTGACTGATTATTTAAATTATCTTTAGTTAATTTTCCTTCTACTTATATACATCTCCTTTTAGTACTTTTTCCAGTGTTAACTAGTTTATAATACACACACACTTTACTTATCCGATTTTCTTTATTCTTATCCAGATTGCATTATTCCACTTTCGCCTTTCCATTTTTTGTTGCCATACATTTTAAACTAGTTCGAAACTCTGTTTATAGTGAACACAATGTTATGTATTTCCCTCTAGTGTTAGATTTACAAGGTTTTAAAAGAATTTGTAGTATAAATAGCAGGTAGTAATGAAATACCTAGAAATTCTGTGTAAAAAAAAAAAAAAGGATCTTTTTGTATGTATATGTTTTTGTGGCACCTATATGTTTATTTCCCAGTTGTCAACCAACATTTTGACAGGAGTTTGCAGAAGGATGCCCTGTGTCAGGCATAATGTATGACACATGGCGAATACTTACTGTTTGTCAGATGAGGACGTGGATGCAATAATTTCATTTATGAGTTAAATTTTATTTATGAATGCTTACGCATAAAGTTCTCTAAATAATTCATTAACTTATGTTATGCCTTAGGGTGTATGAGAGTACATGAGAGAGAGAGAAAGTAACCCATAACAGGGCCTGGTCCCACCACAGTCTTTTTCCTCCTGTCCTCCTGGCTTCACATGGACCCACAGTTTTCAAGTTGACAGGGCTGAGTCTCAACTCCTAGTTGGCTGTGTGGGAATATTACTTCCTCTGCATAGTACCTAACTGCTGTGCTATGACTGCCCCCACTCTGTCACTTATTAAAGGAAGATCTCAATGTTCTAGGTTCCAGATATATCAGTAGAGAGGGTGCTCTTCTACTAATTTAGCAGCACACTTTATATCTTTTCCCAGAGACTGGCTTCCACCTCCTCTTAGGATGTCTGTGCACATCATGAGACCATGTACATAGTACACCATCAACTGATCAGCCATTTCCCTATGGTTTGATTTTTAGTTGCTTCCATGTGTTTTGTCAAGTTGCTAAAAATAGGAGAGACTGTTTTTCATACAATGGATAACAAGTTTCCATTTTTTCTAAATAATATCCTTAATACATTTCCAAGAGTGGAACAACTAAGTTCAGTATCCTGGTTAGTTTTATCAAGTTGGTGTAATATGCTAGGGTGGTGCTCAGAAAGATTGCACTAATTCATATTCCATTGACAATATATAAGTTTATTATTGCCCAAGATCTGTTAATATTTGACATAATAAGTTTTACATATTTACTCTTTTATTAATTTAATACATGTTTTAGATTTAAAATTATTCAATTATAGCATCCAGAAAGCTTTTTCAAGTGTTCTTCTTAGTGAACTTTCTGTACATATTCTTATAATAGTGAGAAAAAAAACTCAGTGATTTTGTAGTGCTTTGGAAAGGTATGTGCATGCTGGCTCATTTGCAAACAAGTACATAGTTAAGAACAGGACATGAGACTTTCTTTGGATTAGATGTTGCTGGATCAAGAATCAATAATGCTTTAATCTGTAAAATTATGCTATGTATGAGTTATTCTTTTTTACTATTCTTTATTCTCTCTTTTTTTTTAATTCCTTTTGTCTTTTTTTTTTTTTTTCTAGGCTCGAGAGTTACAATCTCGGGTACTAAAACGTGTTCAGATGGAACAGCCAGATGCAGTTCCTGCACAGAAACATTTAGCAGCTGAAATTTGTGCAGAGATTGCAAAACATTCTGTTGCTCAGCGAGACTATGAAAAAGCAATTAAGTTTTATAGAGAGGCTCTGGTTCATTGTGAAACAGATAATAAGGTCAGTACTTTCATAAAATTTTAAGCACCTTTTATTCCCAATGTCACCTAATTTCTCCAAATGTAAAACTCTTAGCAGCTTATTTACAAAGGAGATTTGAAAGGAATATAACAAATACACATTTTTAAAAATTAATGCTGCTTCTAAAAATTTTCCAAAATACATGATACTTTAAATTAAGAATATTAGGGTATAAAAATTATACTAGAACAAGTAATGTAAAGCACACCCTCAAGCTCCATGTTTTTTATATGTCTGTGTTTTAATATCCCTTTTTTTTCTATTTGCCAGAGGGCATATAGACTCATCAGAGATAGACAGGTAGACAGACAAGGAGGAAAAAGTACACTCCAGTAGGAAAATACTTTCTCCTCCACTTTTCCATCTTGTTGGGATTTGGGGCTTCACACACACCTAGTGTGTTTCTAAAAATCACCAAAGCCAGTATTCGAACCACAGTCAGTAATGTGGGATCAGGCTCCTTAACCACTAAACAACAGGGCTGGCCCTAATCATTACTTAAAAACAATCTTTGAATCACAAATATCTGGATGTAGATGACTTAATTCAGTTTACTGATAAGCTCTTATCAGCCTCTGTATTTCAATTGCTGTTTAATGCTGAGGATACGAGAGTGACTAGATTGAATCTGTGCTCCTAAGCGGCACAGTGTGAAGATGTCAAGATATTTTGGTGTGATTTGTTAGGGTGTTCCTACCGTCCTCTTACCTACATGGTCATTACATAAACGGAAAACCTGTCAAGAGCTGAAATCTACATAGATGATTCATTTTTTACACTCTGATAGATTACTGATACTTAAATAAATGATGCAGAAAACAACAATACTCTTCTATAATTTGAAGAGTAAGATTAGACCTTTTATTAATAAAATTCTTTCAGCTATTGGGCAAAAACAACTTCAGTATAGCATGCCAAATAGATACCTTGTTCAGTGGTGACAAATTATTTTTTTAAGAATTATTTATATATTTTTATTTATTCATTCATTTCTTTTAATTTGACGAGAGCAAGAGAGAGAAAGAGAGAAAGTGAGAAAGCAAGCCACCAGGTCCAGGACTTGAACCATGGTCATCCATGTGGCAGTGTCCAGCATCTTAACCACTATACCACCTACTGGTCCCTCACTAGTGACTTAAAGCAGATGGAATCCCAACTTTTGATTTCTTGTTTTTTTAAAAGTTTATATTATATTATAGTTGACAAATCGTAATTGTACATGTTTATGAGGTACAATGTGATATCTCAATACATGTCTGTGTATACATGTGCAGAATCTTATTTTGGTTTTGTTTTAGGTTTTTGCCATAGGGCACATGCATCGACCAGATAGAGAGACATACACACGGGGAAACTGAGAAATCACCACGCAAGGGAGATGGCCATGCCTCATTCCCTTCTCTGTTTTCCTCTCAGGATTTTGGGCACACATACACATGTGCCTGACATGATTTTCAAGCCACCAGGTCCAGAACTCAAACCAGGTTGACCATGTGGGTATCCAGCTCTTTACCCCACCTCCTGTTGGCCCCAATCCTAGTTTTAAATCTGAATTATACCTTAGAGATATGTACTCAAAGCTTTTAATTTTACAAATGAGAGAATAGGTTTAGAGAAGAAAAGGGAACTTGATTCGGCCCCTGTCTAGAGACACTGGGACTAGAATCGTTTCCTGATTTTAGGATCCCCATTCTTTTCCCACAGCCGCCTCTCTCTCTACTTCTCAAGTGAGTTACCACCTGTTTCTCTATTTATTTTCAGTATAAGAAAAAGTAGAGATGAGCATGCCTATAGTTTTCCTCATCTACAATGTGTGGTTTTGTTTGTTTTAGAATTTTGTCATAGGGTGCATGCATTCACCAAAGACAGAGACAGTGACCGGGAAAGTGAGAAATTAACCCTCAAGATGGCCAGGACACATTCTCTTCTGAGTTCTCCTCCCAGGATCTTGGGCACACATGCATGCATGCTTGGCACAAGTTTGATGCCAAGTCCAGGACTCAAACTGCAGTTGACCACGTGGGAGTCCAGTGACATAACCACTACATCATCTGCTGGCTCCGATGTGTGTGATTTTTATTACAGTCACATTTGGTCATAAATAATCTGTGGCCAGGCATTTTCCTTATGCATTTTTTATTCTGAAACAGTTTCTAACTAACCTTGTCTTTTATTGCACAGACAATGTTGGAACTGGCACGATTGTATCTAGCACAAGATGACCCTGATGCCTGCCTGCGGCACTGTGCACTGCTTCTGCAGAGTGACCAGGATAATGAACCTGCTACCATGGTTAGTTCAACAGCTGTCAGCATTTTAGTTATAAGAACAACCACAGAACTAGATCAGGCCCCTGCTTGCCCTTTTAAGTCTAGTTAAATTTTCTCTGTGCCTGTGGGTATGCTTAATCAGGCAGAGTTCATGGGGAAGAGTTGTAATTTGCTAAAGACTAACTTTTAAGTACTTAGACGTGCTGAACCAATGAAAGAGTTTCAGTAGAACTTTGGGAGTTACAGTGGAAAAAAATCAATCTAAGATCTGCTTTAAATCTAATATTGCTTTCATTTTTATTTTCACCTGGATTGAAGTATTTAACTTTCAAGCAACTGTATGGATGACATGTTGTGAGATTCATTTAAAGTTCTTAAATAACTAGAAGGAAATATAAGAAATCTGCCTTTCAAAATACATAATAGGAAAATCCCATTTTTTATTTCTTTAAAAATGAGTTTCTCTTTTTTTTATTCCTTTACACATGATTTAAGGTTTTGTTTTTGTTTTTTGTTTTTTTGGTTTTTTTTTTTCCCCTTTGGAGAGGTTTTTGCTATAGGGTGCTTGCGCTCGCCAGAAAGACAGGGAGAGACAGAGAGACAGGAAGCAAGAAATCACCCTCCAAGAGGGATGGCCACACTGCAGTCCCTTCTCCATTCTCCTCTTCGGATCTTGGGCACGCATGCACAGGCGCCTGGCGTGAGTCCAAGCCACCAGGTTTAGGACTTGAACAGCGGTAGATGACATGGGAGTCCAGCGACATAGCCATTATGCCAACTACAGATCGTAACATGATTTAAGTTTTGTTCTCATCATTTTAGCTAAGTCCAGTGAGGCATCTTTTCTATAGCAGTGCATAAATTGTACAGTTCCCCCTCATATTTTTCTTTTTTAAAATACTCATTCATGACATTTTTTGCTAAAGGTGGTTTTGGCGACAGAGTGGCTTGTTTCACATCTTTTGTTATCTTCTGTTACACTGAGCTCCAAGCTATTCTGCTCAAAGTGCATTTGTATTTTAAATGGCTCTATTTTGTAACCTTTGCTTCTTCATGTTTTCATATGTATTTAGTATTAAATCTTGACTGAGGCCAGCAGATGGTGTAGAGGATGTGTCGCTGGACTCCCGCATGGCTAACCATGATTTGAGTCCTGGACCAGCAGCTTGAAAACCACACTGGGCACATGTACATGCACACCTAAGATCCCAGGAGGAGAATGAAGGAAAAGGGATTGTAGCATGAATATCCCTCTTGGAGGGTGATTGCTCACTTTCCCTCTTATTGTCTCTATCTCTCTCTGGCAAGTGCACATGCCCTATGGAAAATATACTTTGTAAAACATATAGCAGTATTTTTAGAATTGGCTTTATCTTTGTAGATGATGGCTGACCTCATGTTCAGAAAACAGGACTATGAACAAGCAGTGTTTCATTTACAACAGCTGTTAGAACGCAAACCAGGTAAATGCTCACTCTTCGTATTTTTTTTTTTTTAGAGGTTTTTGCTATAGGACACATGTGCTCGCCAGACAGACAGAGAGAGACAGAGAGATAGAAAGTGAGAAATCACCCCCCAGAGGGGATGGCCATGCCGCAATCCCTTCTCCATTCTCC
>NW_006159883.1:4222945-4226886 GCF_000334495.1 Tupaia belangeri chinensis
TGCCTGACATGATTTTCAAGCCACCAGGTCCAGAACTCAAACCAGGTTGACCATGTGGGTATCCAGCTCCTTACCCCACCTCCTGTTGGCCCCAATCCTAGTTTTAAATCTGAATTATACCTTAGAGATATGTACTCAAAGCTTTTAATTTTACAAATGAGAGAATAGGTTTAGAGAAGAAAAGGGAACTTGATTCGGCCCCTGTCTAGAGACACTGGGACTAGAATCGTTTCCTGATTTTAGGATCCCCATTCTTTTCCCACAGCCGCCTCTCTCTCTACTTCTCAAGTGAGTTACCACCTGTTTCTCTATTTATTTTCAGTATAAGAAAAAGTAGAGATGAGCATGCCTATAGTTTTCCTCATCTACAATGTGTGGTTTTGTTTGTTTTAGAATTTTGTCATAGGGTGCATGCATTCACCAAAGACAGAGACAGTGACCGGGAAAGTGAGAAATTAACCCTCAAGATGGCCAGGACACATTCTCTTCTGAGTTCTCCTCCCAGGATCTTGGGCACACATGCATGCATGCTTGGCACAAGTTTGATGCCAAGTCCAGGACTCAAACTGCAGTTGACCACGTGGGAGTCCAGTGACATAACCACTACATCATCTGCTGGCTCCGATGTGTGTGATTTTTATTACAGTCACATTTGGTCATAAATAATCTGTGGCCAGGCATTTTCCTTATGCATTTTTTATTCTGAAACAGTTTCTAACTAACCTTGTCTTTTATTGCACAGACAATGTTGGAACTGGCACGATTGTATCTAGCACAAGATGACCCTGATGCCTGCCTGCGGCACTGTGCACTGCTTCTGCAGAGTGACCAGGATAATGAACCTGCTACCATGGTTAGTTCAACAGCTGTCAGCATTTTAGTTATAAGAACAACCACAGAACTAGATCAGGCCCCTGCTTGCCCTTTTAAGTCTAGTTAAATTTTCTCTGTGCCTGTGGGTATGCTTAATCAGGCAGAGTTCATGGGGAAGAGTTGTAATTTGCTAAAGACTAACTTTTAAGTACTTAGACGTGCTGAACCAATGAAAGAGTTTCAGTAGAACTTTGGGAGTTACAGTGGAAAAAAATCAATCTAAGATCTGCTTTAAATCTAATATTGCTTTCATTTTTATTTTCACCTGGATTGAAGTATTTAACTTTCAAGCAACTCTATGGATGACATGTTGTGAGATTCATTTAAAGTTCTTAAATAACTAGAAGGAAATATAAGAAATCTGCCTTTCAAAATACATAATAGGAAAATCCCATTTTTTATTTCTTTAAAAATGAGTTTCTCTTTTTTTTATTCCTTTACACATGATTTAAGGTTTTGTTTTTGTTTTTTGTTTTTTTGGTTTTTTTTTTTCCCCTTTGGAGAGGTTTTTGCTATAGGGTGCTTGCGCTCGCCAGAAAGACAGGGAGAGACAGAGAGACAGGAAGCAAGAAATCACCCTCCAAGAGGGATGGCCACACTGCAGTCCCTTCTCCATTCTCCTCTTCGGATCTTGGGCACGCATGCACAGGCGCCTGGCGTGAGTCCAAGCCACCAGGTTTAGGACTTGAACAGCGGTAGATGACATGGGAGTCCAGCGACATAGCCATTATGCCAACTACAGATCGTAACATGATTTAAGTTTTGTTCTCATCATTTTAGCTAAGTCCAGTGAGGCATCTTTTCTATAGCAGTGCATAAATTGTACAGTTCCCCCTCATATTTTTCTTTTTTAAAATACTCATTCATGACATTTTTTGCTAAAGGTGGTTTTGGCGACAGAGTGGCTTGTTTCACATCTTTTGTTATCTTCTGTTACACTGAGCTCCAAGCTATTCTGCTCAAAGTGCATTTGTATTTTAAATGGCTCTATTTTGTAACCTTTGCTTCTTCATGTTTTCATATGTATTTAGTATTAAATCTTGACTGAGGCCAGCAGATGGTGTAGAGGATGTGTCGCTGGACTCCCGCATGGCTAACCATGATTTGAGTCCTGGACCAGCAGCTTGAAAACCACACTGGGCACATGTACATGCACACCTAAGATCCCAGGAGGAGAATGAAGGAAAAGGGATTGTAGCATGAATATCCCTCTTGGAGGGTGATTGCTCACTTTCCCTCTTATTGTCTCTATCTCTCTCTGGCAAGTGCACATGCCCTATGGAAAATAACTTCTTTAACAAAAAAATTAAAAAAAAAAAAAACTTGATTGGGAAAATATACTTTGTAAAACATATAGCAGTATTTTTAGAATTGGCTTTATCTTTGTAGATGATGGCTGACCTCATGTTCAGAAAACAGGACTATGAACAAGCAGTGTTTCATTTACAACAGCTGTTAGAACGCAAACCAGGTAAATGCTCACTCTTCGTATTTTTTTTTTTTAGAGGTTTTTGCTATAGGACACATGTGCTCGCCAGACAGACAGAGAGAGACAGAGAGATAGAAAGTGAGAAATCACCCCCCAGAGGGGATGGCCATGCCGCAATCCCTTCTCCATTCTCCTCTCGGGATCTTGGGCATGCATGCACACGCGCCCAGCGTGAGTTCTAAGCCACTGGGTCCGGGACACGAACCGCGGTCGACTACGTGGGAGTCCAGTGACATAGCCATTACGCTAACTGCTGGTCCCACTCTTCGTATGTTTTTAATGCAGTCAACCTCTTTCTCTTCTTTTTAGTCATTGTACTCTTAGAAACCTGAACCCTGGTTGGACCAACATTCTGCTTATTCTACTCATGGGCTTTAATAGCCAAAATGGCTGTGAGGAAAATGTAGCACTGTTGACTGATCTTAATTTAAATTATGACCACAAACCTCAAGTGGGGCCTGAGGGCTCTCAGGCAATCCTACTATATTTCTCTGGTGAATTCACTTACTCTAACTACTTTTACAATGTCCTTTCTATCCTCAAATTTCCAATATCCTTTTCTTCCTTCTTGTCCTTATCTAAAAACTTTACCTCCTGCTTCATGAAAATACAAACAACTGGAAAAGAACTTGCCTATCCCCTATCAGCAAGTCTACTTACAACCGTCAACTGAGTAGGAACTTTGTCTTCCCTGCTGTGTTCCCAGAGTTTAGAACAGTATCTGGCAGAGTGAGTGCTTAGTAAATATTACATGAAAGGAAGAGTGAGAGGAAAAAAGAAGGAAGGGCAGCAGGGAGAGAGGAGAGGAAGAAGAAAAAGGTAGGGAAGGTGGGAACTTTTCAAATTACAGATGGCTTGTATGTTACTTGCCTGTGTTCCTAAAGCTGGAAACTTCAGGAGAGACTTTAACACTGTTTCAACTCTTTTGAACCCTAATAATTCATCTCCGGATGATACCATAGGCAGTCAGACATGCCTGGTTTGGACTGCATGAGATAGAAATGGCCATATCTCAAACAAGGCAACTCAAACAACCAGATACATTCTGCATGTTGCGTGTACTAATGCTTTTAATTTAGGGAATATCATTTCTACTTAGAAATAAAACACCCCTGGTTAGGGCACAGATTCAATGGGAAAAAAAAAAATCAGTCTGTTTATATAGTAATGTCAACATTTTAATTTCTCTATAGTATTTTTGTAATTAAAAAAAATTTTTCCTCCTTTGGACTACCATAGGCCATTTAATTTGTTTTGCCTGTGCATTCCAGTTTATATTTAGATGCTCTGTAAAAGTGCTATAAATTACTGTTTTTCCTCCATATTCATTCTGAGTTAAATTTGGCCCATTTCCACACCCACCTGCCCAAATCTACTCTCATTTTCTTCAGGCCTATGTGATTTATTTCCCCTGCCATTTCTACCTTGGATTCCTGATTTCGTTTTACTTTTCTCCTTCTCTGAGTTGACATTTAAAGGTAATAAACATCATTTCATTTTATCTCATGTCATCCCCCTCTTCACAGCATTCCCATATGAGAAAACGATCAAACCTTTTTTCTTTTAAAAACAGTCTCTT
>NW_006159883.1:4226917-4230650 GCF_000334495.1 Tupaia belangeri chinensis
TCCCTTGTAAATTTTTTTAGCCATTTTCAGTAATATTGTCTTCTCACATTAAAGTTTTTTTAAGATTTGAAGAAAGTGCCTTGTGTTCTGTGGGTTTTGTCTCACCTAAGTTTCTGTTACTTGACACCAGCTTTTTCCAAACAAATAATACAGTTTGATTATCCTTTATGTGAAATGCTTGGGACCAGAAGTGTTCCAGATTTTGTTTTTTAGAATATTTGCATTTATATGATACCTTTGAGGATGGAACCCAAGTATAACCACAGAATTCATTCTTGTTTAATATACACTTGACGGCGATCTGTTACATGAGATCAGGTGTGAAATTTTCCACTTTGGGCATCATGTCAGAACCCAAAAGTTTGGAGTTTGGAGTATTTTGGATTTTGGATTTTCAGATTAGGAATACACAACCTATAGTTAAATGGGCTTAGTGGATTGGCTGCTCTGGACTTTTCATAAACAAATATAAAACTAGTTATTTATAAATTCATTATAAGGATCTTATACTCCAGAAATACCCAGTGACATTGCATGAGTTTTTGGGTTTTCTCCTCTTTTGCTATAATATACTTTGCCTCCCTTATCCTTTCTGTATGTCTTTCCCAACACATAATCAAAAAGATAGCCCCCTCGGAAAATGAACAAGTATGCAACCTATTGCCAGTACCTGGATTAGAAAATGCCTTATGTGATGCTGGGTGGGATGTTCAACTATCCTGGTTGATATAAAGGGTCCTGCCTAGAACTAAAGGGTTTTCTAGATGCAGGACTTCAAAAGAAAAAGTGGGATGAGTTGGTCACTCTAATCCTGGGTCACTGTGCCCATACCCCTTTGTCACTTACAGTATTTTGTTGAAAATATTTATATACATGTTTACATGCCCCCATTATATTGCAAACTCCTCTTCATGGATCATATCATAGTCATCTTATACCCCCAATATCAGACATAATGCTGGGCACATAGATGGTACAAAGTAAAATTTTTTAATGGCTCGAGTATCTGTGAAATATCAAGTCATTTAAAATTCCAAAATGTTGGGACCAGCAGATGGCATATTGGTTACATCACTGGATTCCCACACAGTCTACTGTGGTTCAAGTTCAGGACCTGGTGGCTTATAACTCATGCTGGGCATGTACCCAAGGTCCCAAGAAGAGAATGGAGGAGAAGAGATTGCATGATTATATAGTAATATCAACATTTTAATTTCTCTTTAGAATTGGTAATTAAAAGAAAAATGCCCTCCTTTGGACTAACATAGGCCATTTAATTTGTTTTACCTGTGTACTCCATTTTATAGATAGTCAGCCCCTCTGGGGGAGGAGGCGTGATGTCTCGCATTCTGTCTTTCTGTCTCTCTGGCGAGTACATGCACCTTATAGCAAAATCTCTCTTAAAAAAATACAAAACGTTAAGTAAATATCTATTATCTCTGATATTTTATGTTTTAAATATTATGTTGTATGGATTTTTCTAATAGGACAAAACATGCTTTACACAGATCTATTCAATATTTTGACAGAATTATTCTAAAGTATACACATCTATACTCATCTATACGTGTGTTTTTGGTCATCTTCAGTAACAAATCTTTGACTTTGGATTAAGGCTCTGTTTTAGCGTATTTCAGAAGTGTACTGTCCCATTTGACTTTACCTAGCTAGTGGAAAAATGCCTCTTGTAGATCTGATTACTGGTATCTTGACAAATTGTACTTTTATTTTTCATTCAGAACTCTCCATATCACCTTGAGTTTTTCCTTTTCTTTACATTAATTGGTTCACTGTTCCTGTCAGTTCTGTCTCCTTGATAACGTATATCCAGTCTGCTGTCCCCTTGCCTACTGCTCTAATTAAGACCCTCATCCCTGTTGGCTGATCCAGTGCAGTCCCTAGCTAGTCTTTCTGCCCTAGGCTCTTGTTCTTGTAGGCTGCCATAGCAAGATCTTACTAACCTTAAAAATCAAAATCTATTTCTTTTCTCAAAATTTAAGATGATGTTTCAGGATAAAATTTAAAATCATAGCATTATTTTATTAATACTGTGGCCCCATTATCCATTCACTCATATTTCTTAGCTCTCTTCTTTCACTTTAATATCTAATAACATCAAAATTGCCAATAATCTCCATCCTTTTCTCTGCCTCTGTGTTTACACATGTCATCTGCTATTTGGAATGCCCTTGTCTGTCTAGAAAGATCCTTTTCTGCTTGAGGCTGCTCAGAAGATATCTGGTATGTGACACCTTTCCTGAGTTCCTTAAAGTTAGGAATTTTAATGCTTTATAATTCTAATACTTTATAATTTCTTAAATTGCATTTATATCTTGTCATATCACGTTATAATTATTTTATCTTCCCCCACTATCCATCAATAAAGATGAGTTAGCAAGTTTTTTTTTTTTCCCAAAGTATAATATGTTTCAGTTCTATTTGTTGTTGTTGTCATCATTTTTCAGATTTTTGCCATAGGGCATATGCAGTTGCTGTAGTAAGAGAGAAAGAGTCAAAGTGAGAAATCTCTTCTCCTCCATTCTCCTCTCAGGATTTTGGGCACACATGCACATATGACTGGTGTGATTTTAAAGCCATTGGGTCCAAGATTCAAACCATGTTTGTCTACATGGAGTCCAGCACCTCAGCCATGCCACCTGCTGGCCCCTAATGTTTTTCAGGCTTTGGAGGGTTTTTGTTGTTGTCTTTTTGATTTTTGTTTTTTGGTTTTTGTTTTGTTTTGTTTTGTTTTGTTTTGAGAGGTTTTTGCTATGGGGTGTGTGCACTTGCCAGAAAGAGAGAGACAGAAAGTGAGAAGTCGCCCGCCAGGGGGGATGGCCCCTCTGCAATCCCTTCTCCTCCATTCTCCAATCGGGATCTTGGGCACACACACACATACATGCCCAGCATGAGTTTAAGCCACTGGGTCTGGGACTCCATGGTCGATTACATGGGAGTCCAGCGACATAGCATTATGCCAACTGCTAATCCCTAGTTCCTGCTATTCTCATACAGCGTCTAGGTTCTGTGGTTTTTATTATGTGTTTCTATTTCTTATCAAAACTTTTAGATGTTTGTTGCTGATGATATCTGTAGCTTATAAATCTCTTTCAGGACTTAATTTATATAGCAGTCTGACACAGTGTTATAACTCTATGTTAAGAAAATAGGTATTCTTAGACTCATAGAATTTGAGGAGTTTGTTAAATTTGTATAGCTTAAGAATAAGACCAATATTGGAATCTTTTTGAAGTTGTATTTTTTTTTCTTAAGTTTTGCTATAGGGTATATGCACTCTCCAGAGAGAGAGAGAGAGAGAAAGAGAGAGATAGGAGAAATCACCCTCCAAGGGGTGATGGCCATGCTGCAATTCCTTCTCCTCCATTCTCTTGGAGTTCGGGGCATGCACACACCATTGTCTGGCATGTTTTTCAGTCTGCTGGGTCCATGAACCCCCAGTCGGCCATGTGGGATCAGCTGCCTTAGCCACCAAATCACTGACTGCCCCTGATGTCATATTCTAATCATGTTCTGTTTTTCAGTGATGCCAAAAGTCAGGAAGAACAATATCTTTATGATCAAGACAATAAATCAGGGAGGGCAAGTGATAGTATTGTCAACCTGGATTATTGTGACGTTGTGAAACAGAGTAGATGTGAAGCCTCCAGACGTGGTTCTGTGTGTGTGTGTGTGTGTGTGTGTGCGTGTGTGTAACAGAGAGACAAAAAAAAAA
>NW_006159883.1:4231122-4259118 GCF_000334495.1 Tupaia belangeri chinensis
AGAGGGTACAAAGTAAAATTTTTTAATGGCTCGAGTATCTGTGAAATATCAAGTCATTTAAAATTCCAAAATGTTGGGACCAGCAGATGGCATATTGGTTACATCACTGGATTCCCACACAGTCTACTGTGGTTCAAGTTCAGGACCTGGTGGCTTATAACTCATGCTGGGCATGTACCCAAGGTCCCAAGAAGAGAATGGAGGAGAAGAGATTGCATGATTATATAGTAATATCAACATTTTAATTTCTCTTTAGAATTGGTAATTAAAAGAAAAATGCCCTCCTTTGGACTAACATAGGTCATTTAATTTGTTTTACCTGTGTACTCCATTTTATAGATAGTCAGCCCCTCTGGGGGAGGAGGCGTGATGTCTCGCATTCTGTCTTTCTGTCTCTCTGGCGAGTACATGCACCTTATAGCAAAATCTCTCTTAAAAAAATACAAAACGTTAAGTAAATATCTATTATCTCTGATATTTTATGTTTTAAATATTATGTTGTATGGATTTTTCTAATAGGACAAAACATGCTTTACACAGATCTATTCAATATTTTGACAGAATTATTCTAAAGTATACACATCTATACTCATCTATACGTGTGTTTTTGGTCATCTTCAGTAACAAATCTTTGACTTTGGATTAAGGCTCTGTTTTAGCGTATTTCAGAAGTGTACTGTCCCATTTGACTTTACCTAGCTAGTGGAAAAATGCCTCTTGTAGATCTGATTACTGGTATCTTGACAAATTGTACTTTTATTTTTCATTCAGAACTCTCCATATCACCTTGAGTTTTTCCTTTTCTTTACATTAATTGGTTCACTGTTCCTGTCAGTTCTGTCTCCTTGATAACGTATATCCAGTCTGCTGTCCCCTTGCCTACTGCTCTAATTAAGACCCTCATCCCTGTTGGCTGATCCAGTGCAGTCCCTAGCTAGTCTTTCTGCCCTAGGCTCTTGTTCTTGTAGGCTGCCATAGCAAGATCTTACTAACCTTAAAAATCAAAATCTATTTCTTTTCTCAAAATTTAAGATGATGTTTCAGGATAAAATTTAAAATCATAGCATTATTTTATTAATACTGTGGCCCCATTATCCATTCACTCATATTTCTTAGCTCTCTTCTTTCACTTTAATATCTAATAACATCAAAATTGCCAATAATCTCCATCCTTTTCTCTGCCTCTGTGTTTACACATGTCATCTGCTATTTGGAATGCCCTTGTCTGTCTAGAAAGATCCTTTTCTGCTTGAGGCTGCTCAGAAGATATCTGGTATGTGACACCTTTCCTGAGTTCCTTAATGTTAGGAATTTTAATGCTTTATAATTCTAATGCTTTATAATTTCTTAAATTGCATTTATATCTTGTCATATCACGTTATAATTATTTTATCTTCCCCCACTATCCATCAATAAAGATGAGTTAGCAAGTTTTTTTTTTTTCCCAAAGTATAATATGTTTCAGTTCTATTTGTTGTTGTTGTCATCATTTTTCAGATTTTTGCCATAGGGCATATGCAGTTGCTGTAGTAAGAGAGAAAGAGTCAAAGTGAGAAATCTCTTCTCCTCCATTCTCCTCTCAGGATTTTGGGCACACATGCACATATGACTGGTGTGATTTTAAAGCCATTGGGTCCAAGATTCAAACCATGTTTGTCTACATGGAGTCCAGCACCTCAGCCATGCCACCTGCTGGCCCCTAATGTTTTTCAGGCTTTGGAGGGTTTTTGTTGTTGTTTTTTTGATTTTTGTTTTTTGGTTTTTGTTTTGTTTTGTTTTGTTTTGTTTTGAGAGGTTTTTGCTATGGGGTGTGTGCACTTGCCAGAAAGAGAGAGACAGAAAGTGAGAAGTCGCCCGCCAGGGGGGATGGCCCCTCTGCAATCCCTTCTCCTCCATTCTCCAATCGGGATCTTGGGCACACACACACATACATGCCCAGCATGAGTTTAAGCCACTGGGTCTGGGACTCCATGGTCGATTACATGGGAGTCCAGCGACATAGCATTATGCCAACTGCTAATCCCTAGTTCCTGCTATTCTCATACAGCGTCTAGGTTCTGTGGTTTTTATTATGTGTTTCTATTTCTTATCAAAACTTTTAGATGTTTGTTGCTGATGATATCTGTAGCTTATAAATCTCTTTCAGGACTTAATTTATATAGCAGTCTGACACAGTGTTATAACTCTATGTTAAGAAAATAGGTATTCTTAGACTCATAGAATTTGAGGAGTTTGTTAAATTTGTATAGCTTAAGAATAAGACCAATATTGGAATCTTTTTGAAGTTGTATTTTTTTTTCTTAAGTTTTGCTATAGGGTATATGCACTCTCCAGAGAGAGAGAGAGAGAGAAAGAGAGAGATAGGAGAAATCACCCTCCAAGGGGTGATGGCCATGCTGCAATTCCTTCTCCTCCATTCTCTTGGAGTTCGGGGCATGCACACACCATTGTCTGGCATGTTTAAATCACCCTCCAAGGGGTGATGGCCATGCTGCAATTCCTTCTCCTCCATTCTCTTGGAGTTCGGGGCATGCACACACCATTGTCTGGCATGTTTTTCAGTCTGCTGGGTCCATGAACCCCCAGTCGGCCATGTGGGATCAGCTGCCTTAGCCACCAAATCACTGACTGCCCCTGATGTCATATTCTAATCATGTTCTGTTTTTCAGTGATGCCAAAAGTCAGGAAGAACAATATCTTTATGATCAAGACAATAAATCAGGGAGGGCAAGTGATAGTATTGTCAACCTGGATTATTGTGACGTTGTGAAACAGAGTAGATGTGAAGCCTCCAGACGTGGTTCTGTGTGTGTGTGTGTGTGTGTGTGTGTGTGTGTGACAGAGAGAAAAAAATAACATAATATTTATTATCTTAACTATTTTCAAATGTATAGTTCAGTGGCATACATGGACATTGTGTAAGTTATCACCATTATTCATCTCCAGAATGTGAATATTTTTATCATTTTTAAATGAAACCCTGTATACGAGCTCCCCATTCTTTGTTCTTTCGTCCCCTGGCAGCCACCGCTCTAATTTCTGTCTTTAGGTGCCTTGTATAAGTGGCATCGTCTGGCTTATTTCACTTAGTGTGATGGCTTCAGAGTTCTTCCACATTGTAACAAATGTCAGATTTCCTTCCTTTGTAAGGATGAATAATATTCTGTTTTATGAATATAACACATCTTGTTTATTCATTCACCCATTCAGGTACACAGGTTTCTGTTTTTGTTTTTCTGCTTGTTGCTGTGACGAATAATGCTGCTATGAGCATTGGTGTACAGATAATGGTTTAAGTCCCTGCTTTGAATTCTTTGGGGGTTTATACCCAGAAATGGAATTGCTGGGTCATATGGTATCTTCTCTTTTCTTAAAAAATAAAACGGTGGTCACATTGTTAACATAATTTGTTTCTTTGTGATTGTTATTTAATTCTAGGAATTCACTCTAAGAGAGTGATCAGAGTAGCTTTTATAAGTGTAGTTAGTACTCCTCTGCTGTCAGAGGGAAGCTGACTGAAACATGAGAGCCTGAGCACATAAAACCACAGCTCTAGAGAAAAGACTGAAATGTGAACCGTTGATACCATAGACTTCGCAGCTGGCAAATCATGTCTTTGAGAATATTGAGTGATAGTTGGGAAGTGTTTAATGTATAATGTTGAGTCAAAATCAAATCCTCAGGCTGGCTCCAAGTTTTTATATATGTAAGCAAAGAAATGTGGTACAGTTTTTAAAATAAGAAGGAAGAAAGAAAGGTAGTACAGTTCTTTAAAAATGTGGTAGCTGGTAGAAAGATGAGTGATTTTTTTTCCTTCTCTATGCTCAAAGCTGGGTATGTTTGTGGTAAGGGAGAACTAGGTAGAGTTGAAAACCTGCCAAGAAATTTTATGTGAAAATAAAGAACTGAAAACGTTCTTTTTCTGTAGAAAGTGAAATACGATTAAAATACCAAGACTAATATGTTAGAATTATAGTATGGTAAACTACAATAGGATCTGTTATGTTAGGTACATATACATATTAAAGAGTCTAAGAGTCAAATTTGTAATTGTCCACCCCAAACATTAGTGTTAAAATACATGATTCTCACCCCTTCCCAGTTGCAATAAGTGGGAAAAGGAGGTTTGTTTTTTTTTGTTTGTTTGTTTGTTTTGCAGAGGTTTTTGCTATAGGGCGCGTGCGCTCGCCAGACAGACAGAGAGAGACAGAGAGACAAAAAGTGAGAAATCACCCCCCAAGGGGAATGACCACGCGGCAATCCCTTCTCCTCCATTCTCCTCTCAGGATCTTGGGCACGCACGCACACGCGCCCGGCGTGAGTTTAAGCCACTGGGTTCAGGACTCAAACCACAATTGACTACAAGGGAGTCCAGCGACATAGCCATTACACTAACTGCTGGCCCCAAGGGAAGAAGTCTTAATCAGTGACTTACCTTGTGCAATTAAATCAGACCTCCTGAATTTTACCGTTTTAGTCTAGATTACCTAAATAGAGATAACTATTTCTAGATTTTGATCACGGAATAATAGAAAGGTAAATTACAACAATGCATTTTTTTAGACTTGCCTATTTAGAAACTTTTCTTGCTGTGATCAGCCCAGTCCTACCTATGTCATTTGCTAGACTGTCAAATTGGTCTTGCAGTCTTTCAAAGGACTTACCACCTCTGAGGCATTCCTTCGCTTATATTTAAATAAGTAGATTGAAGTAGATTATACTTTAATGAAGTAGGGTTATAATTATCAAAACAAAAGATATAAAAATGTGTCCATATCTGAAGTATTATTTGTTTCTAGATAATTATATGACATTATCTCGTTTGATTGATCTCCTGAGAAGATGTGGGAAACTTGAGGATGTTCCAAGATTTTTCTTAATGGCTGAAAAACGTAACTCCAGAGCAAAATTTGAGCCAGGATTTCAGTACTGTAAAGGACTATATCTTTGGTAAATCTTTGCAAATATATACTATGTATTATTTTTTCTCATTGTAGATAATGTAGAATATGAGTATTTTTACCGTCAAAAATATCTCCATTTTAAAACATGTTAATAGTTTTCTTCGCCAAGCAGATAATAAGCTAGTATAAATTTTATAGATATTGATTGAAATAAATAATTTTCTTAAATGCCTAACAAGGTACACTGGTGAACCAAATGATGCCCTTCGAAATTTTAACAAAGCACGGAAAGACAGTGATTGGGGCCAGAATGCCCTGTATAATATGATAGAAATCTGTCTGAATCCAGATAATGAAACTATTGGAGGTGAAGTATTTGAAAACCTGGATGGAGACCTGGGGTGAGTAGTGTTTGACATATTGTCTTCATTTTTTTCCTTTTTATGTTAACACTTGAGGGGGGGTAATAGCAGGAATATTTTATAAGAGAACTAAATTCTAGGATATCAGTAATGAAAAGTCAGGTGAATAAATCATAGCTAAAGGGCTTGCCGGTGGTTTGGTGTATTAAGGCAGCTGGATCCCAGATGATTCCCAAGCCCAGCAGCTTGAAAAACACACTGAACGTGTGTGTGTGTGTGTGTGTGTGTGTGTGTGTGTGTGTGTATGTGTGCCACAAATCTTGAGAGGAGAATGGAGGAGAAGGAGGAAGAGAAGGGATTGCAGGTGGTCATCCCCCTTCGCGGGCCATGGGGGTGGTGATTTCTCACATTCTCTCTCTGTCTCTCTTTCATGAGCACATGAGCCTTGTAGTAATATTTTTAAGTAAGTAAATAAATCATAGGTAAAATATCTGTTCCCTGAATGACACATGTTTAGGTTTTCTAAGTCAAAACAGTTATGAAGACACTTCTCTTACTACTCTGTAGAAAACAAGGTAAGTTGTAACAGTCAGCATCTGTGGCAAAAAATTGCATAATTACAGTAACTACTTAACAAGTGGCAATTACATGCCATACTCTATGCTCTATACTTTGTATGCACTATCTCATTTATTGCCTCCAACAATATCATGAAATAATAGCTTGGTAACCTGATAGTTAGGAATGGTGGAGGCAAGGTTTGGACTGAATTCCACCTAATCTCAAAGATCCTGGTGTCTGTCACAGCCCTGCTGGTAAATGGTAATTTTTCTCTCAGCTTGTCTACATCGCTTATCTTCTACTCAGAAATGGGAAAGCATGGTGGGCAGTGTATAAGGATGTAAAGAGAGCATTCGGTGTATTTTTTCCCTCCAGGAGCATGTGGTTTACCCAGGCAAGATGATGCCTGAAACTGCTCCATCTGCCATGAAACAGAAATAGGTTAAAATGTATATTAGGTATTGAAGAAGTTCATAGAAATCATAAAGTACATAGTAGTCAGGGGAAAATGTATGGAGGAGTGGGAAGATATTATAACTAGATTGCTGAGATATTTCAATGACAGATTTTAAGGTTTAGAGTGCAGAAACCATTGAAAGTTTGGAATGGGATGTTTAAGTTTTTAAGCAGGCTGAGATAACATACTGTTGTATGATACAACTTTAAGCTACTCAAGTAGCATCTTCAGCAAACACAATACTAAAACACATAAGGGAGATTACAGCCAGAGATATAATTTGGGAGATGTCTACACAGAGTACTTAGTTAGGACTCTTTAAATGACTTCTTTGTTGGTTGAGTTCGTAGCCGAAGATGTCTGAGAACTAAATTTGGGGCATGCTAATATTTAAGGGATCTGGAAGAAGAAGGAAGGTCAGAAAAGGCTAGTCAGTGTGATAGAAAGAAAACTAAAGCTGAACAAAATTGCTTTAAAGAGGTAGCTAATGGTGCAAAATTTTTTACATAAGATAAAAATCTTAAGACCTAAGAAAAGGGTCAATGGGGGACCAGCAGTTAGCATAATGGCTCTGTTGCTGGACTCCCATATAGTTGACCATGGTTCAAGTCCCGGACCTGGTGGCTTAAACTCATGCTGGGCGCGTGTGCGTGCGTGCCCAAGATCCCGAGAGGAGAATGGAGGAGAAGTAATTGCGGCGTGGCCGTCCCTGCTGGGGGGTGATTTCTTGCTTTCTTCCTCTCTGTCTCTCTCTGTCTGGCGAGCACACGTGCCCTATAGCCAAAACCTCTCCAAAAAAGAAAGAAAAGGGTCAATGGCTTTTGTGATTAAACTTTGAGAGTTTAATTTCCTTGATTATATATGTGCATATGTATAAAACATAAGAAAATTGCTATTCAAATTGTTATTGCACTTGAAATTTACAACCTTTTGACAGGTTTTTTTTTTTTTTAGTTTTATGTGAGAGAAGGAGAGACAGAGAGAGGGTGATAGAGAGAAAGGAAAAAGACAGAGATGGTGTTTGTTGACAGGGTCTCACTGTGTTGTGGTCCTCCTGCCCCTGTCTCCCTGTCAGCTGTGATATAGCACACATGTGCAGCTCGTTCTTCTCATGTGGCCTCCAGGCTCCCATGCACCACCACGGCTGGGTCTGACACATATATTTTCTTTTCTAAGTCTGGGAGGCAACATGGTGAGGAAAATAGACTCTTATCTCTGACAAGTTTAGAATCAAATCCCGTAGTTACCATTTCTTAGCTATATGACTTGATGAATTATTAGGTTGTCGGAAAAGTCATGGTGTGTTTTTCTATGCAAAGATGTGTGCGGCATGCATTACTGTTACTGTTCCAATCACCCAGTATTTCTCGTGTTCGAACCTCAGTTTTCCCATGTGTAAGATAGAATCAACAGATTGCTGATAGTACTTGACCCTTTTCCCACCTTTCTTCCTTTCTTTTCATTTTCTGAGTTGATACACCATTTGATAATTGTGTAATTCTACTTTTGTTCTGTTAGGTCATCAGAAAAGTCATGACACATTTTTCCGTGTTTTTCTATGCAAAAACGTGTCATGACTTTTCTGACCCAGTAGTTTTTTATTACTGTTCAATTTTTATCTTCATTCTAGAATGAATTAATGTTTAATGGTGTTTTACTGAGACTATTAATTTTGTTTTAAAAAGTACATGGTAACTGTGTGTCCCTTTGTATTATAAGAGAATGAGGGACATTTTTCACAAAGGATGACTTTGCAATGAGTGTGCACAGAAGAAACCAGTATACCCTAAAGTTCTGATTCTAATCTCAGTGAATTGCGTATCATGAGTAATAGACATGAGTGATTTATTTTTACTTATATACAGTAATTCAAATGAGAAGCAAGAATCTTTACAATTAGCAGTGAGAACAGCAGAAAAACTCCTTAAAGAATTAAAACCTCAGACTGTTCAGGGTCACGTACAGCTTCGCATAATGGAAAACTATTGTCTGATGGCTACCAAACAGAAATCTAATGTGGAACAAGCACTAAATACCTTCACCGAAATAGCAACATCTGAGGTTAGTAGATTTCCTTGTTAAATTTTGTGTATTTCCTTGGTGGTATAAAGCATATATTTTGAGTAGTTTATTTTCTGAAGATCAATTTCATTACTTTTTTAAAATTAGATATTTAGTCTCAAATAATTTTGCAGAGTGTACCTTTATTCCAAAAGAGACACTGTTACTGTTGTGATATGTCATTGATATATTGGGTAGTTGGGAAATTCCTGATGCATTTTGTGTAGAAAAACAAATCATGCTTTTCTGACAACCCAATATTTATCTCTACTGGGATGTTGAATTCTACAGAAAGAGAATTCTTGAAAAGATCATAAGAATTAACGTATTTGTTAGCTGTGTGACTTTTTGATGAATTAGTAGATTGTTGGAAAAGTCATGACGTACTTTTTCTATGCCAAATGCATACATCATAATAATTAACTTATGCCCGTTTGAAGAATTCCCTTTCTCTAGAATTTTTAAATTTTATTTTAAAAGATTTTTGCTATAGGACATGTGTGCTTGCAGGAGAGAAAGAGAGAGAGAGAGAGAGAGAGAAGCAGGGAAAGGGAAAGCAGGAAATAACCTCCCTCCTGGGAGGATGGCTATGCCACAGTCTCTTCACCTTCATTCTCCTCCTGGAATTGGGGCACACATGCACACGCATCTGGTATGATTTTCAAGCAGAGTTTGGGACTCTAACCATGGTTGACCCTGTGAGAGTCTAGTACCTTAACCACGCCATCACCTGCTGGCCCTGGAAGTTAATTCTTAAGGTAATGACTTTATCCCCTAGAAAATATCTATGTTGTAGCCTAGGTTAGCTTACTAAGTCAAAATAAACAACCATTTCCCTTTATATGTTACCTTTGCATTTATGTGAAGTGGAATTTTTTCTACTCTAGCAGTAAACAAGATCAATCCTGACAGTTTATAATTCAGTCATGCAAATGATCATGTTGTTCTCTAATAACACTGAAACAAGGTCCTGCAACCTTTTGGATTGTTGTTATTTTAGTATTATTATTCTTAGAAGATCAAAGGCCTTTTTCTCTTTTCACTCCAGTGAAATCCACTTCCATTCTCCCTCTGGGTTTTCTATTTTTCCTTCTTTCTTACAGTGCTGTATTTCTTTAGTTACTTGATATTAAAGAAGTAATTTTAGATATCCACTCATGAGCAGTTGTTAACAACTAGTTCTAAGCATGTTCTCTGGACTGTATGTTTTTTTTTCTTTCATTCAAAAGTACTATAGGCCACCAAAAATTCATAATTCTGTGTCTCTCAGAAGATATACAGAATTTTGCTGTATTTTTCTGTGTTTCAGAGTTTGCTGTAGCACTGAATTACCAGAATACCCTACAGTAGTCCCTTGCCCTCACCTTCCAGGACTCTGGAAGAGATTAAGATGTTGGGGTTTTGGAGACCTACAACTCCTGTTATGGTTTGAGTATAGCTACATCTGATGGCAGCATTATTACTAGTCTAAGCCAGGCTTGGAACAGAACAGTGAGGCGGCACTAGCAGTAATAATAGTCTGTAGCAGAGTCCCTTACAGACATTCCCAAAGGTTGTACTCTGTTGAATTGGCTTTATGTAGCAAGAAATGGCAGCTGCTGAATGAGGGGAGAACAGTCCTCTAGTTCTAGGAAAAGCTGTAAGAACATTACAAAATGCAATTTCAAGTAAGGTGCCATGGCTGCTGAATGTTGTAAAGTGGCATTCTACCTCATAACAATGAGAGAGTAAACTCACTATTCTTACTGTGAAGTTTGAGAGAACAAACAACTAAAAGCAGTGAATGAATGACATTACAACTATTTCCTAGAAAGACTACACCAGCTGTCTGTGTTAAGACTGCATTTTTAAAAATCATCCTTACATGAGAGATTACTTATGTACCATCCTCAAATCTATTTACTGACTATATTATTCAAATTATAAGGATATATGAGCTGAAGTTGCATAAATATTGAATTTCCTCATATTTTTAAACTCCTAGGCCAAAGATATTCAATATGACAAATACTCACTAGGCAGCCAGTGTGTGCTAAGCAAAGTTGCAAAGATAAACAATATATAGTTCATTTTTTCAAGTTTCTCATAATCTACAGAGGGTAAGATAAGCATACTGACTATAGTGACTGTAATACAAAGCAAAAATACAGTCTCTCCTAGAACTGAAGATAGAAGTGTTGTACAAGACTATGTATGAAGAGTTGGGAGACCTTTAATTGAGAAGGTATGATTTAAGAAGAATTAGGATAAATTCTATTGGCACTAGCAGAGATGGAATAAATGCACTCTAGGTGAAAGGAAAAATACAAACAAAATGGAGGCAAAAACGCATATGGAGTATTCACACCACTATGTGTCACTCGGATGGATAGAAAGCGAAGAGTGTGACAGGAAATCCCAGAGGAAACAGTAGAAGATGCATTAAGCCCAAGCTAAAGTTCTTCATTTGTTTCATTCAATCACCTTGAACCGTAAAAACGCATTGCTGCATTGCCCACGACTGACTCTTATACTTTCAATCTAAAGTTGTTGCAGTTTAGAGTGAGAATGAGAAAGCGAAACAGGCGAAGGTCTTGGATGTCTGCACCAGAAAAAGACATCATGATCTATTGCAGGGCTTAAAACTCAGATTTGGCAGTTTAGAAACTATTCTTCAGTCCACTCAAAAGTGATCAGTCTGTGAAGAACTGATTCAAAATCATCAAACTCAGTTTTGCGGTTTTAAAATCAGAGAGCTTATTTTTAAATGTGTAGTGTGGAATATTTTTGTACATGTGAATAAGTGTGGAATCTTTTTTTTTGAGAGATTTTTCACTGTAGGGCGCGTGCGCTCGCCAGACAGACAGAGAGAGACATAGAGACAGAAAGCGAGAAATCACCCCCCAGGGGGGATGGTCACGCCGCAATCCCTTCTCCTCCATTCTCCTCTCGGGATCTTGGGCACGCACGCACACGCACCCGGTGTGAGTTTTAAGCCACCGGGTCCGGGACACGAACCGCGGTTGACTACGTGGGAGTCAAATCAGAGAGCTTATTTTAAAACGTGTAGTGTGGAATATTTTTGAATAAGTGTGGGATCTTTTCAGCAGTCCCTCTGTTCTTAGTCTGGCTTTGGACTTGGCTGACAGATACATAACAGGTCTCTATTTTCTGTCTTTTCTTAGTCTACCTGAAGTGGAAAGTGGGGGGAAGAAGTTCAGTAGTTGATAATATTCCATCCATGTCTTCAAAATCTATTACTTATTGGTTGGAGTTGGCCTTCAAGTGAAACCATTTTTAATCATTCTTTACCTAGAGAAAAAAGTTACATATTAGAAGTTTATTGAAGTTTATAGAATTAGGACAAAGGAAATTTTATATTCCCAAAAGCTGTTTTTAATCAAATGCTAATGATTTACCCTTCTCTATGTAGTTTCTTTTTTCTTTCTTTCAGCCACCATCAGTGTTGGACACTAAATATTTTGCTACTCTATTTTCCATTTGCAGTATTCCTAATTATTTACTCCAATTTGCTATCTTATAGTGCCCCTTTCATTATAGTCATAACATTCTAATTTCTAAGTCACAATTCCTTACCCTTTGTATTGTTTAATGCTTATTTATTTCTTATTTATTTATTTATTTTGAAGAGGTTTTTGCTATAGGGCACATGTGCTCGCCGAAAAGACAGAGACAGAGAGGGAAAAACCCCCCCCCAGGGGGGATAGCCATGCCACAATCCCCTCTTTTCCATTCTCCTCTCGGGATCTTGGGCACGTACACACACGCACCCTGTCTGAGTTTAAGCCACTGGGTCCAGGTCTCGAACCGCAGTCGGCTACATGGGAGTCTAGCGACACATCCATTACACCAACTGCTGGTCCCATTTATTTCTCTTTTGATAGAGAGAAAAAGATAGAGATAGAGATGAGGACATACATAGTGAGGCAACCCAATGTGGTGTTTGTGCCACGATCCACCCCCAGCCTCAGCCAGCCCAGATCACAAGGACAAACATGCATGCCCAGCATGGAAAGAGAGACCTTGGCACACAAATCTGGGACTTTCCCACATGGGTCCAGCATCACAGAGTGTTGCATTGCTTATTGTGCCACTGCTGCTGGTGCCTTTGTTTGTATATTAAGCTGAGACCTTCCTCTTTATAAAAGCATGTAATCCCTCTGCTGAAATGTAAGAAGTACACTAGCTTAATCAGGGACATGGATATTATTGCTTACTTAAGTTAGTTTTCTGCGTAATCCCTCTGCTGAAATCTAAGAAGTACACTAGCTTAATCAGGGACGTGGATATTATTGCTTACTTAAGTTAGTTTTCTGTATAGATTGTTGATGGCCTTTATTTTATATCAAGTCTTATTAATCTGTTGGTTTCACTGAGACATTTTCTGACTTGTAGCTCTATCTAAAAGAATAATATCCTTGGGACCAGCAGTTAGCATAATGGCTATGTCGCTGGACTCCCACGTAGTCGACCGCACCTCAAGTCCCGGACCCGGTGACTTAAATTCGCGCCGGGCGCATGTGCATGCATGCCCAAGATCCCAAGAGGAGAATGGAGGAGAAGGGATTGCGGTGTGGCCATCCCCCCGGGGGGTGATTTCCTGCTTTCTGTCTCTCTCTGTCTGTCTGGTGAGCGCATGCACCCTATAGCAAAAACCTCTCAAAAAAAAAAAAAAAAGAAGAATATCCTTTATAGAGCCTATCAAGAAGCTTTAGATTCCAAATCTAAAAACATGTTTAAGACCTGAGCTTATTTCATATAATTTTCAAGAGATTAATTGCAAACCTAATTTATAGCTTTCATTGGTCAAACCTTCACTGGGAGAAGAGGTTTTTGAATAAAGGAGAAGGGTCATGGCATCAACATCAATATGTACTATCATTTGCAAGTAAATAGTCACTTGTCATTTCTGTTTGACAAATAAAAGAACTAAAGAGACAAGATATTAACACAAGAATACTCACTGCTCAATAAAGATTATACTGAAATAGAATATTACTTTATCTGTTTCTATACAAAATGAAAACAGCCATTCAATCCCATTTAAAGACTGAGTCGCACTGATTGCTGAAATTGTTGTTATGGCCCCTGTAATACTTACTGAATTATGCTGACCACACATTGCCTGACCAAGTTTCTTCATGCTAGCTTGAGGTTACATGGTGTGTTCAATAATGACCATCATCACAATTTTCTCTGAAGGAGCCAGAAATAGAATCCACAAGCTAGTTTTTACATTATATAGCACTTGTTACTTTACATGTGTTTTTCTTTCCAACAGAGGCTATTTATGTTTGTATATCTAACAGTATTAAGTTTTGTTGTCTTCCAGAAGGATCATATCCCAGCACTCTTGGGAATGGCAACAGCTTACATGATCTTGAAACAGACTCCAAGAGCCAGGAATCAGCTGAAGCGGATTGCAAAAATGAATTGGAATCCTATTGATGCTGAGGAGTTTGAGAAGAGTTGGCTGCTACTTGCCGATATTTATATTCAGTCAGCAAAATATGACATGGCAGAAGAATTATTGAAACGGTGCCTGCGTCATAATAGAGTACGTGACTGAAGAGTAAAAACAACTTTTAACCTTTGTTGCATAAGCTTTCTATAATAGGTTATTACAGAGAGGTGGTCCATTTTCAAGGAATTCTTTGCATTTTTTGGTAAATTAAATGTTTATTCTTGCCACAGTGAGGAAATAAACGGTAATAATAAGAAAGAAACCATTGCCCTTGAAAGTAAGAAAAAAAGATTTATGCAGGTTCAAGTTTGAGCTATAGTGATGCCCTCCTTACAGAAAGTGTTTTTGGAATGTCAAGGGTTCATCTGTGATTATCCATCTCATCCCAGAACTAATGAAAATTGGAGAAGAGCATTAATTGCGGACGTCTGTCCCTCAATTAAGAAATACTCTTGATGAATTTACTGCAGCTGCATGTCATTTTCACATTATCAGAATCCACTATGCATAATAAATTTTGTGGGGGAAAGTGTTTTCAGTTTTTAATTATATTTGTTTAATTAAATGTTCTTATCTTTAGGTATAAAATTGAACATATCTAAGTCTTTGAAATTTAACACTTTTTAGTAATGTTTTGGTGTTTAATTGCAAAAAATGCCTTATAACAGCTTTTTAAAGTTAAGAATGTGTTATTTGTTGAGAGTAATTACTCCACCTAGAAATTCAAGGATATTTACCTTCACAGATTCATATCAAGTCTTTCAAAGCCCTAATCATAGTAAATTTGTTTTATTATTTTTGAGAAAATGAAGTCATGTGTTCCTTCAAGAGACGTTATGTTTGTATAGGACTATTAGATATTTTCTTAGGATCCTTAAAACGTAAAGCATCAAGCCAATAATATATAGTCTAGCCTAAATTATCAGTTTCATCAATTTTAAATTGAATTGGCCTTGAAAAACAGAGAATGTTCATTAATAGGCTTTCAAAATCTAAACTGCTGAACAGTGACCCTTATGTGATTAGTTTAGGAGTAGGCAAGATTGCATAAGAATTAAGTTGTTTTTTGTTTTTGTTTTTAATTACCAGAGGGTATTTGTGCTGGCCAGAAAGAGACAGAGCAACACAGAGCTAGAGAGAAAGAGCCCCGCATGGGCCCATAGTCATGCCTGAATCCTGTCTTTATTCTCCATCCTTTTGGGATTTGGAGCACACACAACACACATGTACCTGGCGTGTTCCTTGGAGTAGGGGTAGGGAGGATTCAAACTGGTTGGCCATATGGAACCTGGCTCCCCTAACCACTAGGATACGGGCAGACAGGTAGGAAATTAAGATTTTGATACAAATAGAATCTCTCTTTGCTTAAAAACTGATAGCAGTTCATTACCTTGCATATGATGTCTTCTTTAGAGATTTCATTTGACCTTGCTGGTTAGGCACATTAGGAGCCTGAGATTTAGAAAATAAAGCTTAGGAACATTGAATTATATAATTTAAAAATAGAAGCCATTGGGACCAGCAGTTAGCATAATGGCTATGTTGCTGAACTCCCATGTAGTCTACCGCAGTTCAAGTCTCAGACCCAGTGGCTTAAACTCACACTGGGCGCGTATGCATGCATGCCCAAGATCCCGAGAGGAGAATGGAAAGGGATTGCAGCGTGGCCATCCCCCCTGCGGGGTGACTTTTTCGCTTTCTGTCTCTCTTTCTCTCTCTGTCTTTCTGGAGAGCGCAAGCACCCTATAGCAAAAACCTCTACAAAAAAATAAATAAATAAATAAAAAAGAAAGAAAAGAAAAAAAGGAAGCTATCTAGATGTGGGGAAGAAAATGTACAAGATGACACTAGACCATCTTCTCATACCAGATGGCAAGGAAGCTATCAAAGATGTTAAAGTCACATCAAAGACTTAAGAGTCAAAGAAAGTCCTGGGAACCAAAGTTGGAATATTTTAAGTATCAATGAAAATAATAACTTCAGTAGGTTGAAACACATCAAGTATATTCAGATTGATGACTTCACAAATATCCAAGAAAGAAAGAAAAAAGTAATTGGTTACCTCTGCAGTATGCTCATCAACTATTATATCTAAAAATGTCAAACAAAAGGTAAAAATTAAGCACTTATCCTGCCATTTGTGTACAGACTATACTGTTGGGTAACTAAATATTAAATGAGGAGATGAAGAAAGACTTGATAAAATACTAACATTTTTCAATCCTAATGAGTTTGTGAATAGACATACCATCATGAAGAGAGGGAGAATTAGGGTTGACCTGGAGTGAGCAAGTGAAACACTCAGTAATAAAGATAAAAAATAATTTAATGTGATATTTTATTTTAAACAATTTTAAAAATATGAAAATGTTAAATAGGCAGGATCTGACTACTCTGAGCTACATATCTAAGAAGAAAAAAATGTGTGTCCCTATATTCATATTTGCATATATATATTAATGGTTTTTTTTTAATGAAAATATTATGGATAAAATTTCTTCCACTAAAGGGAGGAGAGTAATATAATAAATTCAGTTTGGGTATAGGAAAATATTCAGCCTTAATGTTGTGAGTTTTAATATGCTACCTATTTTTTTTAAGTACTAGAAGGTATGTGCATTTTCCACAGAGAGAGAGAAAGAGAGAGAGAGAGAGAAAGTATCCCCTAATGGGGTATAGCCATAAGCCCTTCTCTTCTATTTTTCCACCCTGTTGAGATTTGGGCCACCCCTGCATAGGTGCCAGGTGTATTTTTCAAGCTTTTGGTGCTGGGGTTGAACTATAGATGGCCATGCAAGATTTAGCTCCCTTAACCACTAGGCTGTAAGACCGGCAATTAAAAACTATAAAAACATGGATCCAGGGTCATGTGTTTTTCCTGTTGCCTCAGGCTCAGATGTGTCTCTATATAGCAGTACTAATCCACGAAGCCGATTCACCCTTTCACAAATTCTAAACGTCTAGTTCTAATTATAACTGCCAGCAAATATCTATGACATAGGAATATATTAAATAACCACCTCAAGGATGCAGTTAACCAAATCTGATTTTTGAGAAATTCTAGAACACATATTCCTATTTCTATTATATTTGATTCCAAGAAAAGAGAGACTAAGAGAGAGAGCAGATCCTCCAGAACAAAAGATACTACAGGGACATCTAGCCAGTCACACTGTGTGGGCTTTATTTGGATCCGCATTGTAAGAAGCTAAAATAGATAGGTATATATATATATACCTAACCTATCTACCTATATATATACACACCTAACCTATCTACCTATATATATATATACACATGTATGTGTATATATATTTGCACACACATGTATTGAGACAGTTTAAAATTTGAATGGTGACTGAATATTTGATGATCTTAAGGAGCTATTGCATTTTCTATATGATAAATGATAGTTACGGTTATAAGAAATCCTTTTAGAGAGGCATACTAGCAAATTCATGGATGAAATGATACAATATCTAAGGATTTTTTTTTTCTGGTAATATGGAAGGACACTGCATGGTAGAGGTAGAGGTAAAACAGTATTAGTCATGAGTTAAGGTTGAAGATGGCATGGGTTCATAGAGTTTTTCTTGTACTCTTACTTCTGTATGTGTATAAGTTGAATTTATTCATAATAAATACTGTTCATTTGTCTTTGTAAAAGACACATGCCCTGATGTTTATTTCTGATTCTTAAAAAAATAAAAAATCCCGATTATGTAAGTTTGAGATGGCAATTTAATACCAGAAATAATTATTTTTATTAAGTTCTGTAAATAATTTTACTGCATAGCCAATGTTGAAAATTACTGTCTTATGTGCCACATAAAGGGATTATGAGTTATGAAAAGAAAAAAAAAATAGGAGCCAATCAGTGGCATTGCGTTGTGGTGCTGAACTCCCACATGGTCGACCATGGTTCAAGTCCTAAACCTAGCAGGTTGGAACTCACTTAGGGCATGTGTACATGTGTACCCAAGATACCAGGAGGAGAATGGAGAAGGGATTGCAGCATGGCCATATCCCTTGGGGAGCAGTTTCTCACTTTCTTTCTCACTCTCACTGGTGAATGCATGTGCCCTATAGCAAAAAAATCTCTAAAAAGGAAAAAAGTTAATATAATTACTCTATAACCATAAACACATATCCCATGTCATGGTTAGTCTATTGATACACATTCTGTTTTCCTTCAGTCTTGCTGCAAAGCTTATGAATATACAGGCTACATTATGGAAAAAGAGCAGTCCTATACAGATGCTGCCGTAAACTACGAGATGGCATGGAAGCATGGCAGCCAGACAAATCCAGCTGTTGGTAAGTTAGCAAATTAGGCTGTTACAGGGAACTTGTGTCTTATTTGTATTTTGATTCTTTTTTCAGAATAGGCAGTGAGCCAGCTTTCATTGTCAGGCTTTTTGAGGAGTGAATAAATTGTATATTTATAAAATTACTAGCTACAGTGGTGTAATTTCCCAAGGTCCAAACCTGTCCTCAGTCTCCTTAGAGGACATTGAGTATAACTGTCCCTTTCCCTCCCTTCACTTTCCACTATTTTGAGAATGGTAGTGCCTTGAAAAAGTGCTTTGTTGCAAAGTAAATTAGGAAAACACTGCATTAAATCAAGTTCCCTAGGTTTTCTTACTGCAGAACTTCTCGAATTTTTAAGCATCAATATTTATTGTGATAATTATCATAGAGGGGCCAAGTTTCCCACAATTATGTAACCATGGGACTCTTGTTTCTTTCTTTTTTTTTTTTTTTTCCCCTCTGAATATCTAGGAACATCATCTAGAGCAAGTGTCTTGGGGACGGTTTGTTTGGGCAGTGTCTACTCCATCCCTAACAGATGTGCAGCATCCAAAATATTTTAGTACTTATTGACTAACCTCACTTGTCATTGTGAAGGAGCTCGTTGCTATGCTTTTTCTTTCTATTGAGCTGAAATATGCTTAAGTGAAACCACCCAGACCTATTCTCTGGAGTAATCTACAGAGTCTTTTCCATCCTACAGATAATGGCGCTTCGCTTACAAACTTGTCATGTCCTCCTAAGGCTCATCTTCAAACCATCATCAATTACCTGTTCATTCTCCTAAGACTTGACTCAGTCTTTCACACTTTTTGTGGCTTTTTCTTGAAGCTCTAAAATAGTGCTCCTTCACATATTTGGCAAGATTTTAATATTAGATCATCAGAAAAGTTATGACAGGACCACCAGATGGTGTAATGGTCACGTCACTGGACTCACACGTAGTCAACCACGGTTTCGGTTCCAGACTCGGTGGCTTAAAACTTATGCCAGCCGTGTGTGTGTGTGTGTGTGTGTGTGTGTGTGTGTGCACATGCACATGCACACGCGCCCAAGATCCTGAGAGAATGGAGGAGAAGGGATTGCACATGGCCATAACATGTGGGGGGTGATGTTTCACTTTCTGTCTCTCTGCCTCATTAGGTCTCTCTGGTGAGTGCATATGTCCTATAGCAAAAATCTCTCTAAAAAAATTTTTTTAAGTCACGATGTATTATTTTTCAGTGTTTTTCTATGCAAAAAGGTGTCATTACTTTCCCAGAATCCCAGTAGTTTTTTTTATTAAAAGAATAAACTGTTGAGTGTGAAGGAGTTGGAGTCCATGGGATAACCTCTGTAAGTAACCTGATGTTTCTCTGGCCAATTTTAGTATCTTGTCTTTGTTTATGGATTTGGCCAATCTGGCTATAATGTGCCTTGGAGCAATCTGGCTGTAATGTGCCTTGGGAAGATCTTCTTGGGTTGATTATATTAGGGGTCCTTTGTATTTCTTGAGCATGGATATTTGAATGCCTCTCTAGGTTTGGAAAGTTTTCTTTCAGGATTTCATGGAATATATTATCAGTGCCCTTATCAGTTTCTTCAACTTCTTGGATATGATTATCTGGATGTTTGGGTGCTTAATGGTATCTAGTTTTTCTCGTATATTATGCTCATATTTTGGGGGTTATTTTCTCAGTCTTTTTGGTGATATTTTCTAGGTCAGAGGTTTTGTCTTCAACATCAACATCTGAGATCTGATCTTTTGCATGATCTAGTCTGCTTTTAATACTTTCAAGGGAGGTTTTGATTTTCTGTATTACATCCCTCATCTCTAACAACTCCAATTTATTCTTTTTTATGACATGTATTTCTTCCTTCAGATCGTGAAAGAAGATCCTCACCTCCTGGAACTCATTCTCTTTTCTCTTGCATCTTCCAGAATGCATTGTTTCTCGTCTCTCACATCTTGTTTAGTTTTGCCACTATGAATATTCTGAATTATTTATTGGACATTTCCATGACAATATAATTTTTCATTGAACTGTCAGTGGATGATGAAGTGTTTTTCTTTTTTCTTGGGATAGAGATATTTTCTTTGTTTCTCATATTTTTGTTCCTCTGCAGTGATTTATGGTCATCTGATGGATTATGTTTCTTCCTAATTTCTTGGAGTTAATTCTAAGGGTTCAGATATATGTGGGAGGAAGCGATCCCCAATCTCTCTGCAGTTCCATTTCCCTTATGCTCACCAAACATCCTGACCCTTTGACCATGGAACTGGATATTACAAAGGCCTCATAGTTTCTAGGGAATAGGTGTACCTGGGCTGAGCTGTGGGGTTTCAGCTGAGAGTTCAGAAGTGTGTGGAAGAAGATGAACCTCACTCTCTGCAGCTCTGTACTTCTCCCTGCTGCTCAATCTGCAGGCTCTTTTTTCTGGATTTTAGTCATTTGGTGGTGTATTCACTTTAGGCTAATTGCTTAGAGAAGATTTCTACAACTGTACGGTCATGTACCTCCCTTTACTATAACATAATTCTGAGATAATGTATCTTCTCTACTGTGTTTTGCATTGTAGTATCTACAGAAAGAGGTTTTGAGTTCTGATTTATTAAGAGGAGTTTCTTCCTTCAGGCAGCAGGTTCTGCTAGGGTTGAAGATTTCTATGACCCTAAAGTATTCAGATGCTTTGCTACTGTGCACCTAGTCCGGTCTAGACACTCACTCAACAGAATGAGAAAGTAAGGTACCGAAAAAAAAAAAGGAAAAGAAAACAAAAGGGGAAAAAAGAAAGGAACAAAAGAACCCAAAAGGGAAAGAAAAAAAAATTTTTTTAAATCAAAAACTGAACACCACGTAGAGCACAAGCATACCCCATGAACACAGCAGGACACACCCCAGATTTAAATGGCTTCTGAAATTAGCAAGAGAATGGACAGGTCAGGGGTGATAAGTATTTTAAAAATTAAAAAAATAATATGAGAGAGACAGAAAGAGAGAGAGAGTCAGAGACAGAGAAAAGATGGAGGTTGCCCTACCTGGCTGTGTTTTTCTGGGGTCTGAAAGATGGGGTTTAGAGCAAAGATTCAGTTGCCTTGGTCCCAGAACATGGCAGGGCACACCCCAGATATAAATGGCTTCTGACTGAGCTTTTGGGGGTCTGGAAGATGGGATTTAGAGCTGAGATTGAGTCGCCTTGGTCCTCCTTAATAGAATGTAAATCTTATAACCATAAGAATCAGTTTGCCTTGGCTGGTCCTGTAGCCAAAGGGTTAAAGGAAGCCAGATCCCACATGGCTGACTGCAGTTTGAATCCTGGTCCTGGAAGCTTGAAAATCACATTGAGTTCATGTGTATGCATGCCCAAAATCTCAATAAGATGGAGAAATACAGAAGGGAGTCCAATGTTTCCATGCCTCATTTCGGGGGTGGAGGAGAGGGAGTGCTTGCTCCTTCTCATTTTTTTAATCTCTGTCTCTCTGTAGTGAGCACATGTGTCCTCTGGCAATTGAAAAACAAATCAGTTTGCCTTATGTGTTAAGTGTTAAATAAACTTATACTATAAAAATTAGCTATGCTGTCTTTTACTGCTCTATGACTAGTTTACTATCAACTGAAATAAGTGAGACTTCTCTATTAAGTTGGGGAAACTACATTTATGGGATGCCAGTTATCTAGCTCAACAGTAAAGCATTCACTGTGGTCTTTGTTCCAATTCTGCTTTCTTTTCCGTTCTTCTTCTTTCATGACACTCTGCTTTCTGTTATTGCGTCACTTTTCTCTGTGGTTAGTTCAGTCACCAGCTGCCCTTACAAGTCCTCTAATGAGAAAGCAAATAAAGGAGGAGGAAAAAAAAAAAAGGAATAGTGAGTAGTATGTTCTAGAAACAGTACCATAAGTACTATATCATTATGATTTTTTTTTGTCTTAACAGGTTACAAACTAGCATTTAATTACCTAAAAGCAAAGAGATACGTGGAGGCAATTGACATATGTCACCAGGTAAACACTTAAATGTATCTTTCTAAAAACATCTTAGAGGGCTAGCCCCACAGCACAGTGGTTAAGCACTGTGCAAGGGAATCTGGATCCCACATGGTCAGCTGCAGTTCAAGTCCCAGGTAAAAAAAATTCTTAAAAGTGTTCTAATTGAAGTACAATAAAACTAAATTGTAATGCTCATGTGTAGTAAGTGTTGTAGATCTCAGTTCTCAAAAATTAAGTTCTTAGGTGTTTTTTTTTTTTATTTTGTTTTGTTCTGTTTTTACAGGTTCTTGAAACACATCCAACTTATCCAAAAATCAGAAAGGATATTCTTGATAAGGCCCGCACATCGTTAAGACCTTGAAAATAATAATTTTGACTTAGTTTGTTGGTTAAGTGGGAAATGAAAAGAATGTGAGTTCTCCCAGTTCAAAATAGGTTTGAGCTAATGCTTTGTAATAGAAGCATACTGTTATTTCTCCAGCAGGGGCTGCTGCTGTACATCAGGAGAAGTGAGTTCTCAAATAGCTGTTTTCCACTGGAGACGCTGAGCAAGAGCTGATCTATTTGAATTTCTTTTGATTAGGTCACAGTTTGGTGACCATACTCATTTCTACAAAGAGTATTTTGTTAAATCTAGGTGATCAAATATCCTATAACTTTTCTAAGGAATATTAGTGGTTCATTTTAGGAAATATATTTAAAAAGCACTGTTATCTATTAAAATTTTTTATTATATTGTGTGTTATTTCAAAAGTTTCAGTAAATCTGTTTGTAAATAACTTATGAAAAAGACAATATCTATTTTAATAAATATTTTATAAATTTATGTTTTATATTCTTCTTAGAACTCAAAAGGCATGGTATGTTTGCAAAATCAGGGTAAATCCCCCATGCGATTTATAATGTTAATAGGGAGTATTGCAGAAAGTCTGACTTTCTTAGAAAACTTTTCTTTGAAAAAATATGGAGTGCAAATTTACCTTTCATTTTGTTGAATTTATTCTCTCTGTTCTTAATGCCAGTGAGATCTTAAGAAATAATCAGTATCAAGAGCCAACTGGTGACATGGTAGTTAAGGTGTCAGGATCTCACATGACCTACCACCTGGTTCTCCAAAACCCAGTGACTTGAGGAACATGCCAGGTGCATATGCGTGCATTCCTGGGATCCCAAGAGGTGCTGGAAAAGAAGGGATTGCAGCATGGTTATCCCTCTATGGAGGAGGGGGGAGTGCTTTTTCACTTTTTCTCCCCCCTTGCTGGTCTGGCAAGCACATGCACCTGATAGCAAATTTAAAAAGATAAAAACAAAAGAATCCATATCTGAAATCAGTTTATAATCCGTTAGAGCAATATTTAGCTTTAGCCTGAGAGACTGTATCTTTCAGTATAATTTCAGACACTATTTATCTAGTAGAAAAGTTGATAATATTTTGGTCAACAGAGACTCACAAAGCAGACCATGTAGAAGCAACTGCTTACCCAACTGCCTCACAGCACCCTGGCATAGCAGTTCTTGCCTTTTACACCAAACTTAATCTACTCTTGATAAACATAATTCTTAGTATTATTTTCAATTTCTTGTGTACATCTTTTTCAATTTTCTCTAAAAATATAATAAACACAGTCTTCCATTTTATTTGTACAGGTAATAAACACAGAGTAGTTTTTAAAGTCATTTACTCCTTTTTTAAAGTGTCCTGTGCTTATTTTGAGCAACATTTTATTGTTTCTGATCACCGCTCTGATTTTTCAAAGTCTTAATTATGTTATAAAATTCTATTAATTTCCCATCTATCTTTTTTTATATAGCACTTAATGAAAATGTCTAACAGTAAGCATTATGAAGCATTTCATATCTGTCAAAACATTTTCATGTATCTTATTACATTTGACCTTCATATCCCATAATACACATGTTATTATCCCTGTTTTCCAGATCTGGAACTATGGAAAATTATCTTTCTCCCTAATTCAGAAGAAAAATATCTTTTGGCCTACATGACATTGTTAGACATTGTTATGGAATGGATGTTTGTGCCCATCCCCTCAAAAATCATATGCTGGCAATCTAATCCTTAATATGATGGTATTAGGAAGTGAGCATTTGGGAGGTAATTAAATCACGAGACTGGAGCCCTCCTGAATGGGATTATTACCTTTATAAAAGGGACCCCAAGAGAGGTTCTCTATCTGCCTTGTACTAATACAACAATAAGTCAATCATCTGAAATGGGAAGGGGCCCTCAGCAGAACTAACTATGTGGGGACATGATCTCAGACTTCCGGCCTTCAGAACCGTGACAGAGAAAATTCTGTTGTTGATAATCCAACCAGTTCTTGATATTTTGTTATGGCTGCTGGAGCTCACTGAGGCAGAAATGGAATGCCTCAGTAGATCCAATGAACTTGCATCATGGAATATTAGAATCGTGAAATTGGATAGAGAAGGTAGAACATCTGTTCTCCCAGCAAGGCATTTCCAGATCAGTTTTCCTATCTATAAAATGAGGGTTTCATTTTTATTTATTAAGCAGTTTTTTGTCTTGTGTTTTGAACTTGCCATTTGTTAGTTGCTATTTTAGGCAATTTCCTTATTTATTTATTCAGAGACTTTTTTCAATAGGGCATGGACACTTGCCAGAGAAACAGAAAATGAGATATCACCCCCTACCCCCCCCCCGGGGAGGGGAGAATGGCCATGCCACAGTGAATTTCAAGCCACTGGGTCTGGGATTTGAACCACAGTCAACAATATGAAAGTCCAGTACCTTAACCACTATGCCATCTGCTGGTCCCACTTCCCTTCTTTTAGATGTTTTAATTTTTCCTTAACTCTCCAGTGAAGTAGCATTCTTACTTTTCATATGAGGAAGATCAGGCTTGGACTAACTAATTTGCTCAAAATCACAGAAAGCATCAGAACACAGATTCTGTAACTGGCCTAGCCAAATTCACAGCCCCTGCCTATTTACTGTATAAGAGCAAGTGTCTATGAGAAAAACAGCTCTTGTCTCCATCTTGCTGGCAGATGAAAACAAGAGGTCTGTTACAGACATAGCTACTGAGGAACAACATGGACTGGGTGGAATGAACAGATGGTTTGTACAAATGTAGAAACTATCAAAGAGGAATCTAACTGAGGACCAGTGTAGCATGGCAGTCAAGAACATGGACTTGAAATAAGACCAGCCTGGCTTTTAATTTTGGCTCTGTCACATACTCGATGTTTAATTCACCTCAAGTTATACAGGATCTCTGAGCCTCAGTTTTCTCATCCATAAAGAAGTGTATAAGGATAATAACCTCCTCAGATTTTTAGGATTAAATGTGAGAACACATATAAATCCTATAATGAATCTGACTCAGGCTTTTAATAAATAGTAGCCCTACATAATTATTACAGGAGGAACAGGGCCAAGCAGTAATTGCAGCTGAGAACAATCTTCACACATGAGAGGAGAAAATGCAGTCCAAAGAGATGGAGAGGACAAGTCGATTCCCCTCGAGAGCTCTGTCGTATGGGAGTCAAGATTCTTTTATTTTTTTCCCTCCATGCAGTCCAAAGAGATGGAAAGGACAAGTCGATTCCCCTAGAGAGCTCCGTCGTACGGGAGTCAAGATTCTTTTATTTTTTTCCCTCCCTCTCTCCCTCCATCCATCTCTCCCTCTTTCTCTCTTCTCTCTTTCTCCCTACCCACCAAACATTACACTAGACTCTACATGTAGCATCTTATTTCATGCACCTCAAGCATACCTTTGTCCTAACCTCCTCTATCTGGAATTCTCTCCATACTCTCCTCTGCCCTCTCAACCCAGCTTCTTGTTCACAAGCATCTCTCTTTAGGCTTGCACTTTCTTTTCATCAGGAATCAGTTTATTATTGTCTCAGGCCGAGTCTGTGTCAAGGCCCACTATCGGCTATGTATTACCCTTTTAGACTCTCTGTGCTACACTTACAAAGGACTGGCTTATGGGACATGTCCAAGATCACAAGTCAGTGAAAGCTAGAACTCGAAACAAGCCATCTTGATTCCAGACTGCTTCGAACTGCTATTTGAAGAGCTAGTGCCCAGGACATGTTAAGTGAGCATTTAGGGCCTATTCTAGGAATGGAGAGGGAGGTGCACGGCAGGAAGGAATTCATTTTCTGAAAACCTGGGATCTTGATATACTCCCCTCATGGAAAGAAAGCAGATGTAAAGTTAGTGCATTTTTGACCTGAATCCAGCAAGTATAAGTCCCAAGAGAAAATAGTTTGTTCCCCAGAAGTTAAGAACCTCGAGTAAATCTGACATGGATTTATGCATGGATAGTCCAAGAAGTTAGGTCAAACCTTGCATTCTGATACACGTAGATAATGAACTCATTATGGAAACCAAAAGACCAGTTAAAAATCTGACAGGAGCGATGCAAATAATTTAAAAATAGGATCACATAACAATGTCAGTGCTGACAGAGTGACATATCTTTTTTTATGCAAGGCTGACAAACATGCAAGGAAACCACATTCATACACTACTGATAAAACTGTAGTGCAGCCTTCCTGAAGGGCAATTTGTCAGTCCAAATTAAAAGCCTTTCCTTTGCCAAAGTAATCCCACTTAGAGAAATTTATCATAGAAAGTACTCAGAAATTTTCTGAAAGTTTTTCAGTTAAAAACATTCGGGGGGACCAGCAGTTAGCGTAATGGCTATGTCGCTGGACTCCCATGTAGCCAACCGCGGTTTGAGTCTCGGACTCAGTGGCTTAAACTCATGCTAGGCACGTGTGCATGCGTGCCCAAGATTCTGAGAGAATGGAGGAGAAGAGATTGCGGCGTGGCCATCCCCCCTGGGGGGTGATTTCTCGCTTTCTATCTCCCTGTCTGTCTCTATCTTTCTGGTGAGCACAAGTGCCTTATAGCAAAAACCTCTCAAAAAAACCCCAAAAAACAAAAAACAAAACATTCTGGGCCAGTAGGTTGTATGGTGGTTAGAGCACTAGATTCCTATATGGCCACCAGTGGTTTGAGCCTCAGACATAGTGGCTTGAAAATCACACTGGGCACCTAAGTGAGTATGCCCATAATCCCAAGAGGAGGATAAAGAAGGGGTCGCAGTGTGGCCAACCCTTCTAAGGATAATTTCTCACTTTCTCTCTCTCTCTCTCTCTCTCTCTCTCTCTCTCTGGCGAGTACACATGCCCTATGGCAAAAACCAGAAAAAGAAAAAAAATTAAAACAGCAGGCCCAACTGTGATGGCACAGGCAGATGGATGATGTAGAGTGATTCCAGAGCCATGTGAGAAGGAACTGGATTCAGATCTCAGATCAATCTGCACATGCCAGGCTTGCTCATGCACACACGACATGATCCTGGCTGTCTAGAAAACTGGGAGCAGGATTGCAGCATGACAAGACCCTTTCAGGGTTCTCTACCTCTCTCAATAAAGAAAGAAAGAAACTAAGGACTGGCTCTGTGGCCTGTTGATGAAGGCAGCCAGATCTCACATGGCTGACCATGCAGTTCAAGTCTGAGACCAGCAGGTTGAAAGAATCGCTGGATATCTGTGCAGGCATGTCCAAAATCCTGCAAAAAGGGAGAGATGGGGGAGAAGGGACCGTGGTTTGACTGTCTCTCATGGGGTAATGCATCCTCTCTTTCTCTGTCTCTCATTCTTTCTTTCCTGCAAGCACATGCACTATCTGGCAAAATAAAAATAAGTAAATAACTTCTAAAAATTATATAGCTTTTTTTAAAATTTTTGTCTTTTTTGATTGCTACCAAAATACTTGACATAAATGAAGTGGTCAAATATATTATGATTTATTCAATAATGGAGTACTATGTTGTCATTAAAAACTGTTTTTGAAGATTTATTGTTTATTTAAACTTTAAAAAAAAAAAAAAAACTTAACTGCCAAAAT
>NW_006159883.1:4260136-4272360 GCF_000334495.1 Tupaia belangeri chinensis
GATGGCAAAACAAAGGGCAAGGTATGCAGGACATAAGAATTGGGAAATTATTTGCTGAGAACATGTATGTTGATGTGCTTGATTGAGCCAATGCACAGTGTATTTTGGATGGAAAATTCATTTGTGTGTTGTGATGGAAAAAAATTATAATAAAAAATAAATTCTAAAAAAAAACAAGTGGATAAAAGGAAACATCAAATAATCTATCAACTTGCAAAAAAAATTATATGCTTTGATAATAGCTACATACACATTTGAGGGTACTTCAAAAAGTTTGGGGAAAATGGGATTAAAGTATGACTTATTGGGATGCAAAAAATTTTGAAATGCATTCATAGATTTTTTTTTAATAGTACACATTTTCCACGAAATTTCTGAAGTCCCTTCATGCATACAAAACTAGAGTACACTAATCCAATTAACATTGTTATATCTGAGTAATGAAATTTCAATTTTTACTTTTTTTTCATTATTCAAGTTAACTGCAATTAACACATTCTATACTAAGTTTTTTGGTTTTGAATTATTTTAGAGAACAGTCTCTTCAAACTAGCTTTTGCTAGCTGTTTGAAGCTATTTTGCGGGCGTGGAGGTGCCCGCCCTATGGCAAAAACCTATGAAGCTATTTTGCTGAACAACAATAAGTAGGGAAGAACTAACCTAAAGCTGACATGTTTTTCAACTCTTAATACTTGCATTTCATTATTAATTTTTCATAAAGAATGTAATCTAGTTTACTTCAGTTTCCAGAGAAAAAGGTTAAGGCAGTGAAAGAATAAAACTGCCAGCGGCCATACAGTGGCACCGCAGTTTAACTCAGTGCTGTGTGAGACAGTCCCACGTGGGAAGGTTCTCGTGTGGGTCCAGTGACCTCCCTGAGTACGCCAGGCACACGCTTGCCTGTGATCCTGGGCTGGCTGAAAACTGAGGGTGAAATCACAGAATTGAAGCCCTACTTGGGGTGTTTTCTCTCTCTCTCTCTCTCTGTGTGTCTCTCACTAATGGCAGAAATCAATAAATAAACTTTAAGAAAAAAGAAATGAAAACTCTGCCAGCAAATGGTTATAGTAGTAGTAACAGCAATAATAATAGAACACAAGAATTACAAACAGGATGCAAAGCATTTCTTGCCAAAAGAAGAAGAGAAGTCTTGCAATTACAGAAAGAATTGAGAGCTGAGCCATGCTATATATTTTTAATCTATTGTTCTAGTAACAAAGTTTTAGTAGTGGTTGTACCCAAATTAATAAACTAGAAACCAGTGGGCATATCTGAGATCATACAGGACAACAGTGTGTGGTTGTGCAGTATATGACCCAGCTGAGGTGGTGGTAGGAGGGAGCTGAAATTCTCCAAGTTTCGTACTCTGCAAACCGCATCCCCTTGAAGGAAGAAGAATCCTCATCCCCTCTCCCCCCTTCTTTCTTTTTGTTAGAGGGCATGTGCTTTCAGAGAGAAGGAGAATAGAAAGCACCCTATGGTAATGGTCACACCACAATCCCTTCTCCATCTCTTCATGACTTCAGGAATTGGGGCATGTATACAGGTGCCCAGCGTGTTTCTCTACGTGACTGGCTCCAGGACTTGATCATGTAATATCCCTCTGCCTTAATCACCAGGTCACAGAGCCAGCCCAAAGACTGCAGAATTTAGAATTTGACCAATGCTTTCTTGTAAATGTAGTGGTAGTTGTGTGAATGGAAGGTGAGAAACTAAAGACAGTATAGAACAATTTTCAAATATAGCTTGAAGATAAAGAATGATGGCCACAGACGGTTATAAGTTTTGTATGTCTTTTAAAATAAAAGCTACTTGAGGATCTTGAAACATGTATGGGGAACGCCAGTTACTACTGAAAATATAAGGCAGGAAACCTGAATGGTGTAAGGTAGCGCCCAGGAGGAACTTAGAAAAAATACAAGAGGGAAGCATGATTTTTGTAAGGGGAGTGAGAAACAAAATAACTGCAGGAAGAGGCACTGTATTTAAAGGTGGCCTCAAGAGCCCTTATGCTAACTGGCTCCAATAGTTTTATAATGAATGAAATAGACTTTGACCTAAGGGCAGTATTACTCCTTCATAGGCATGGAATCTTGGACTTCTGTTTTCCTTGGACTCTGAAGTATTTTTCATTTATTTCCAGTTTCTTGGTTGTGGCTGCTGGAAGTCTGCCCGCCAAATTAGAGGGGAGTTACTATAACGTAATAAATCATAGTTATGAGCAAAATGTACTGCCCACCTTCTAATATTCTTTTAAGAACCAGATGTTTTCTAGAAAAACGCTTCGCTCTACAATCTGCCTTAGAGCGCACATCAATGAAACTGGCGTGGTGCCCGTAAAAGCAATTTGATCCCGTAAATGAGAAAAGCTGAGTAATGAGGAGGTTCTAAATGTCTTCCTTCCGAGTAATGTAACTTTAAGTCTATGGCGGTGTTTAAGCCAGGCTGTTTTCAAATATTATGTATGATATTTTTATCTTTCTTTAAACAAATTATTTTGGCAATGTAAAAGAAACTTGGAAAAAAAAAACAACATAAGGGTATTTTAAGAAGGTAATTGCTATTTCCATTTCCGCCAAAGGCAGCCTAGCTTTAGTTTTAATGGGGAAATGATGTAAGAATCTTAAAAAAACAACACCCAAAGCATAAAGAACAGAGCCATGAGGTATTCAGTAGTATCCTCGCAGGATAATGGGATTTTTTTTTCCCACAGATTAAAAGTTAAACATTATTTAAATGCTAAGTTTAAGACCTTACAAAGAATAAAGCACACGAAAATTCTAAGAAGTTCTGTTAATGCTCTTTTCATGCTATGTCTCACTCAGTTTCTAGTCAATAGATTGAAACTCTTCCCTGACACAGTTTTTTGAAAAAAAAAAATTTTGCATTGAGCTAAGTAGTACATTACAGTGGAGAGTTTGAGGGGGTTGTAGGTGTAGGGAGAGTCAAGAACATTGAGGAAACCCAAGGGCAAAGTTAGGATGACTGAATACATACCACACAAGCAGACAACAGGAAGAGACGGAGCAAACAAGATGTGCCTGGATCCTGATGTCATTTCTCTGTGTTAAACACATAAATCTCCTGCTGCTTACAAAGTATGGTATCTTACTACCCTTATTGGGTTGTTTTCATGTATCTCTTTATTGTCAAATATTTATTATTCTAATTCCAATAAGAACTATTTTGTTACAATAAATGAAAACTTTTTTTTAGCGTTTTATTTGTCAATCACTTCATACTTGTCAAGATAGCAAGACTGCAAAGAGCATGCACACCCCAAGATACGCATTTACTAGATACGTATTCGAGTATGGCTTTTTACCACATTCGCTTTATCATTTGTGCTTCCTGTGTGTATATACAGATTTTACCATGCATACACGTATATATGCACATAAATAATTTTTTTCTGAACATTTTTAGAGTAAGATGCATACATAGTACACATCCCTGCCCCTTAAATACTTCACTGGTGCGCATTTCCTAAGAATAGGGATATATCCTCCTTCATAATCTAAATACAGTTATCAACTTCAGTAAATGTAACATGAACACAATAATCTACCACTATTTACCACCAGTTGGTTCAGTAATGTCCTTTTCCCCTCTCTCAGGATCCATCATGGTATTAGGTATTACATTTATTTGTCATGTCTCTTTAATCTTGCTTAGAGTAATTCTACAGTCTTTTTCTGTTTTTTTATAACGTAAATATCTTTGAAGAGTACAGTCTTCTATCTCCTCCCTCCATTTTTGTTGTAGAATGTTTCTTATTTTGAGTTGGTCTGATACTTCCCTGTGATTTGAATCGACTTAAAGCATTCCTGGCCATAACAGAGTATGAGTGATGTGTGCTAAGGGTGTCACATCTGGAAGCACGCACATCCATCTGCCCTCATCGGTGACTTAATTAATTTTGATTACATGATTGAATTTCTCCACTACATAGTTATTTGTTTCCTCTTGCAACTAATAACCAATCTGTGAGGAAGTACTTTTCAGTCATGCAAATATTCTGCTCCTCCTCAAAAATTTTCCCTAGATTTATCATCATTCTTGCCTGATCTAGTTTACTATGATGGTTACAAAGCATGGTAGTCTAGCATGGGCACTTTCTCCACCCAACAGTCAACACTCAGCTTTTTACTATAAGCAAGAGTTCTTCCTTTGCTTATTTGTTGTTGTTTATATTTACAGTGTATCCATTATTTAATATCATAGAGTTTTCTGAAATAAGGATATACACACATATTCATATATACATATCTATAAGAAAATGTTGAAAATAGGTTTAAAAAAAGAAATTAAAATATGAGTTTATTTTGATGCAAAAAAATTGAAATCCGTGTATAGTTTTCATATACTTTTTCCATGATTTTTTTGAAGACCTCATATGTTTGCACATTTACATCACACACACAGGTACATTTTTCTTTTTCTTATTTCGAATAATATTTTAATCAAGTAACTCTGTTTGAAACAGGGCATTTTAAGGCAGTTCAATAGAACAAAGTGGGGAACCAGCAGTTAGCGTAATGGCTATGTCGCTGGACTCCCACGTAGTCGACCGCGGTTTGCGTCCTGGACCCGGTGGCTTAAAACTCACGCAGGGCATGTGTGCGTGCGTGCCCAAGATCCCAAGAGGAGAACGGAGGAGAAGGGATTGCAGCGTGACCCCCCCTGGGGGGTGATTTCTCGCTTTCTGTCTGGCGAGCGCACGCGCCCTATAGTGAAGAAACCTCTCAAAAAAAAAAAAAAAGTGAAGAATTACTCTATTAAGATAACCTCTCTGAACAAAATTCTAATTATGTAAATTTGAATCTATTTGGTGGTTTGACACCAGACTGAACTATGGTCTAAGCCAAAAATTTGTCAAGTGTTTAGAAACTTGAAATGTGTTTTCCTTCCGATTATAAGTAAAATCTGAACTTCTAACAGAACCTCTAACTTGAGAGAGTATGTTGTGATTTTTTAAAAAATATGGAGGCCAGCAGGTGGAATGATGGTTAAGGTGCTAAGCTCCCACACAGTCAACCATAGTTCAAGTCCCAGACCCAATGGCTTCCTTTCTCACTTCCTCTACCCCTGTCTCTCTCTGATGAACGCACATACCCTATAGCAAAATTCTAAAAAGAATAATAATTTAAAAAATAATTCTTTAAAAAAATAAAATCACAAAATGACTCCAGTTTCTTCAAATCCAATTCATCTCTGTATGTCCCTCTTATTTCCCCCTCTGTATTTATTTGTATGATTCTTTTCCACAATGAAACCCTGGATCCAAAACCTCAACATATTTGTTCATTTCTTCGATCCTACAATCCATCTAAATAGTTTTAGAATTACTTCACTCAAACACCCATAATGAGAAATAAAGCTGCAACGAAAAGTTTAGTATTTGCTTGGAGTTCACCTCCTTGTACACTACCACCAACTTTGGTTCATTTTTAATGTTGATAAATTTAACATATCATAAAATGTTATCATAACCATTTCTCAGTAGTATGAGGTATTTCAAAAATCAAACTAAGTAATTTATTGCTGATAAGAGTGTATGCTGAGCTCTATAGACCAGTTTTGCAGTTTTCTTCCAAATATTCATCCTCTTGCAAAATAAAGGTCATCCCTTCCCACACCAGCCAGTATCATGTTAATGATGTATTGGCAGGAAAGGAAGCAGGAGGATCTGAAGTTTAAAAAACCTATCATATGGGGAGGATAGAGAGTTGAGCTATTTTTAAAAACTATGATGTAGTATATCTGCATTATTATAAATGGATTCTTTTTTTGTTTGACCTTAAATATTTTCAAACCCTTTACTGTGAGAGTTAACATTGCAGATATAAAAATCCCTAAAAGAACAGTCAGGTGAATTTTCTTCCTATAATATTTAAAATGCAAGTTTCTGATTTATAGCAGTGGATAGTATTTTCTTCAATCTGTTCATTCAAGTTCCTGCTTTTTTTGCACAGAGTGAATCCTGGTCTTGGCTTGAAAAGTTAAATTTATTTACCTTATTTTTTATTTTTGTATTTACATTTCAAATCTATGTTCTTAACCTCATAAAATTATTTTGAATAGCAGAGCTGCAGACATGATGGGAAGGTCAGCAATGTTAATTTCAAAGCACCCCAGTCTTCGGTGTAAGGTTGCCTAGCAACCCATCTCTCAGGCCTCTTTGTGGATGAGAGAAGAGAAAGCAATTCTATACCCTCTCAAACTGAGATGTTTTATAAGGTAAAAAAACCTTCCACAAAGGGTTCAACACAACCCATTTCTCCTCTCCTGCCCACTTTGTGGACTTCTAGCATGATGAGAGAAATATTCAATCCTTTGATGCATTAGATCTGATACAGATATAAAATGAAGCTAGACAGGATGTGGTCAAACAGTGGAAATGACTTGGATCCTTATGTTAAATTGAGGCACATTAATTGAGCCGTTGGTCTTTCCCTTTTTCTTATATGAAAGCATACTTTTCCCTCAAGTTCTAAAAGCCAGTTATGTTCAATGAAACTGCAACTGCCTGCTGAGCATCAGTTACCATAGCAACGTGAGCCAGGAGTGGTGTTTTTCTCATTAGGCACAGGATGGCTGAAATGTGTTCAATGAGGAGATTCAAGCTGTGTGCTGACTAGAAATCAGGCATTTGGGAAGAACCTGCACAATTCTTTTTCTCCACACTAACTGGAAAAATAACTAACCCTCAGCTAGTTCCTCAAAGCTGTTACCGTTTTAGAACTGAACTTCAGTGGGTGGCAGAAGTGCCCTACGTTAGACATGTAAGAGAAGGGGCAATGGTGATACATGCCAGTAAAACCCACGCGAACAGCTGAGAGATCTAGGGGAGAATGCTGTAGATGGCATGCTGTGCTTTCAGACATCTCTGAAAATACAAAGTGAAAGCAACAGATAGTCATTTATGTATTTCCACATTGTGAAAATATTTATGTACAGGTTTTTGAACCATTTGTAATCCCCTAGTCTTATTTTCTATGCAGAGGATGCTATTTATGAGAGAATATTATGGCTCCAATTGATATTATATTTATGGAAGGTCTTCGTAAGTTATGACAGGTATAAGACAAAATGCTTTTTCACTGTTCTCACTTGTTGCTAATTATGACTGAGATAGGCAGTATAGCATACATAGTAGGCTTCGGAATCAAACAGCCTATGTTTCCATCCTCTGTCATTAATTAGCAATGTGACTTTGGGAAAGTCCCATAAGCTCTCTAAGCCTATTTCCGAATGTTTAAGATGAGACTAAAATGATGATTGTTGATGGTGTGAAATAAGAAAAGATACGTGCAGCACCTAATTCGAACACTGGTAGCTATTACGTATTTGGCATAAGCAGCCACCCAGTGCTTATTGAACACTTGGTACACACCTTACATTGTGCTTGCTGTGAGGGGCTATTGAGATCTCATCTAAAAAGAAGACGATGAGTTTAGTAGCCATGGCTGTAAGTGATTCTTTGTTATAATCTCAATATGTTCCTCCCAAATTTGTGTGTTGAAATTTAGTTGTGATAGGATAAAGATGCTGTAAACTTAATCCAACTATGGAGTTGAAGAGTGGGACTTTGGGGAGATGATTGGAATTAGATGAGGTCATCAGGGCAGGACCATTATGATTGACATCTTGTAACTCTCTAAGGAAAACAGACACATGGAGACAGACATGCTTGCTTTTCTCCTGTGTCACCATTTGATGCCATATACCCCCTTAGGTTCTTCAAAGAGCTTCCACCAAGAAGAGACCCTCCCCAGAGTGTCTCACTGGATGCTATCCCTTGACACTAGACTTTCACAACCCTGAGCTTAAAAAAACAAGACAAACGAACAAAAAAAAAACTTTATTCTTCATAAAATACAGGAATTTAAATTATTAGCAACACAATGGACGAATTGGAAAAAATACTACCTCTCCGCTAGTTAGTTACACAGGAAATTAGTACCATAAAAGTGGGGCTGTTGCTTTAATAACAAATATCTGAAAATGTGGAAACAGCTTTGGAACTGCGTAATGGGCAAAGCTTGGAACAGGACTAGAAAAAGCCTAGATTCTGGTGAGTGTTTGAATGAGAAGACTAAGAAAAGTTTGGAATTTCTTAAAGGTTTGTTAAATGATCATGACTGGATGCTGACAGAAATACAGAAAGTAAAGGCCATTGTGACAAGGTCTTCCATGAAACTGAGAAATACTGAGCCTCCTGGTGGCATGGTGACTGGATCCTACATGACCAACAGTGTGGTTTGAGTTCCAGATCTGGTGGCTTGGAAAACATGCTGGGGTACCATGTGCATGTGTGCCCAAAATCCTTATAGAAGGAAGAAATGGAAAAGAAAAGATTGTGGCATGACCATGACTCACGGGAGGTGATTTCCTTCCTTGTCTTCTCTCTCTCACGTGCGAATATACCCAGTAGCAAAAATTTTAAAAAAGAAAACGATAACTAATTTATTGAAAATTGAAGAAAAAGTCATCTTTGTTGCACTATTGCAAAGAACTTGGCTACATTGTGTCCATATTGTAAGGCTTTGTAGAATACTGAACTTAAAGAGTAATGACCTAGAGGATCTGGTGGAAGAAATTTTTAAGAAAAATATAAGTGAATTAAATTATTTTTTTCCTTTTTCTTTTTGGAGAGGTTTTTGCTATAGGGCACATGTACTCACCAGAAAGAGAGAGACAGAGAGACAGACAGAGGTGAGAAGTCACCCCCAGGGGGGTTGGCCACGCTGCAATCCCTTCTCCATTCTCCTCTCAGGATCTTGAGCACACATGCACACATGCCTGGAGTGAGTTTAAGTCACTGTGGGCCTCGAGCCCCAGTCGACTACCTGAGAGTCCAGTGACATAGCCATTACACCAACTGCTGGTCCTGCTACATGATTACTTCTAACTGCTTATAGTGAAAGGAAGGTACAAAGACATAACTTAAAGAGAATTTATGATGAAAACGAAAGCAGAGTAGAAAAATCTGGAAAATTCACAGTCTGGCCATGTAGTAGAGAATAAAAGCCTTTCAGTACAGAAAACCAAAAGTGCAGTCCATTACTAGTTACTACAGAGATTAACAAGGATAAAAGGGAGCCAGTGTTAATTGTCATAACAATGGGGGAAAGGCTCAAGTATATTTCAGAGACCTTCAAGGTTGCCTCTTCCATCATGGGCACAGAGGCCTAGGAAAACAAAATGGTTTCACGGGATGGGACTGGGGCCAGCTCGCTGTCCTGAATTGCCTCAGGATTCTGCTTCCACATCCCAGTACAGTGCTCTTTGGCTCCAACCATATTCAAGTGGGCCCAGAAGCATAGAGGTAATTCTGCAAGCTCATAGAATTTTGAATCTGTAGAGGCATGGAGACCTTCACTTAAATTTCAAAGATGTCTTGAACAACCTGGACGCAGAGACAGAGATTAGTCATAGGGTGGAGTTACCATGGAGAGTCTCCACAAGGATAACACCAATTAGAAATGGGGGCAAAGTTGCCACAGAGAGATTCCACCAAGGAAATATATAGAAGAACTGCCCTCAAGACCCCAGAACTATGGAGCTACCAGCATCATTTTGTTTCCAGCCAGGTAGAACTGCAGACATGAGATTGAGGAAGCATGAACTAAGCCCAGAAAAGCCATAGGGATTGAGTCGTCTCAGGCCTGGGGTGGGGGTTGGGGTGGGGGTCCAATTCCCTCAGTATGTCCGGAACTAGATGCATGGAGTGAAAGATTATTGTTGAGTTTTAAATGGTTTGTTTTCTCTTTTGAGTTTCATACTGCTTGGGGCCTGTAACTCCTTTCTTCTTGTAGTATAGAATTACCACATGATCCAGGAATTCAACTTCTAGGTTAAAAGGAATAAAAGCAGGGTCCTCAAGGGATGTTTAGACGCTCATGTTTGTAGCAATATTACTCGCAATAGACAAGAAGAAAAAGTAACCCAGCTATGCAATTGAACAAATAAATAAACAAAATACAGTAGATAGGATGCAGTGATATTCATCCTTACAAAGAGAGAAGGTCCTGACATTCATTTCAACATGGATGAGCCGCAAGGACATTATACCAAGTGAAGTAAGTCAGCTACAAAGAGAAATATTGCATTATTTCACTTATACAAAGTACCTAATCAAATTTAAGAACAGAAAGTAGAATGATAATTGCCAAATTATAGGGGGAGAGAGGAGTGGGGAATTGATTAATGGGTAGTTGGTTTTACAAGAGAAAAATATTCTGGAGATTGATTTTAAAACGTGACTACACATTACTAAACTATACGCTTAAAAACGTTAGGATGATAAGCATTAAATTATATATATTTAACTACAATTTTAAAAAGTGAATGTATTTAACTAAAAAACAAAACAAAAAACAAACAAACAAACCCTCTCACCTGCATTCCCATCTCACTATCTCATTCAAGCACACAACAGATAATACTCACTTCAGGTATCCTCATTATTCCCTGGGCACAGGGACTGGAATGTTTAATTACCTCTCCATCTGTTAAGACCCCTGCTCTCCTCCCATGTTTGTTTATCAGATATGATATTAATTTTCCCATCTTTCTGGCTCCCTATGAAAATGTGAAGTTTGTTCTTTGCTTGTTTTGTTTTATATTGCCAGGGGGTGTATGCACTTTCTGGAGAGAGACAGGGAAAAATGAGAAAACACTTCTCTGTGGGAGATGGTCAAGCTGCAGTCACATCTTCATTTCTCTCTCCTTTCAGGATATTTGGCATGCATGTACATTCACCCAGCATGTTTTTCAAATCTCTGGGTCCAGACCTCAAAATGCACAGCCAACCATTTGGGATCCAGTTGGGCCATCACAGAACACTGGCCATCCCGCAGTTTTGTGTGTGTTTGTATTTTGTTTTTCAATTTCTAGAAGGCATATGGGCTCACCAGAAAGTAAGGCAAAGTACCCTACAAAGAAATGTGATCGTGCCTCAGTCCTTTTCCCTCTGTTTCTCCTTTCTGTTGGGATTTTAGGCATACACTCACACATGCCTATCATGGGTTTGAAGCTACTAGGGCCAAGATTTGAAACAAAATCAGCCATATAGGATATAGTCCCCTTAACCACTGTATTGCATGGGCAATCCAAGAATGTGAATTTTGTAAGACCTAAATTCTCCATGCTTTGTTTATCCTTTCATCGCCAGCTCTTATGAGAAAATGTTCAATAAATATCTGTTGAATAAAAAAAAAAAAAGTCACTCAGGTACTTCTATACCTAATTACCATAGTCTGAATATGTCCCCCCCCCTCCCCAGTTCATATTCTAAACAAGATTAAGAGGCAAAAAATATGGGGCCAGCAGGTGGCATGGTAATGAGATGGTTAAGATCCCCACATGGCCAACCACAGTTTGCGTCCCAAACCTGGAGGCTTGCTTTCTTACTTTCTCCCTCTCTGTCTCTCTCTGGTGTGCACATTTGCCCTGTAGCAAATTAAAATAATAATAATAATAATAAATAAAATGAAATAAATAATTATTTAAAAAAGAAGGTAAAAACTTAATCTGATTATGAGGTTTAAAGATGAGGCCTTTGGAAACAGATTAGTGGTTGGATGGTTAGAGTAAAACCTCTATAATTAAATTTTGATGTGCATACAAAGAAAGGATATGGAGCAAATGATAAGTATACAGACCAAAGTCTGCTTTACTAAAAGTTCTTCTCTCCATCATTTTGTGAGGCCTTTGGAACTTGTAGTCATAAGAGTGAGTCAAAATAAACCCCTCTTCTCTTAAATTCACCTAGTCTTAAATATTTCTGTTAGCAATGCAAAATACATACTAAGATACAAACAATATGGAAAAGCTCACATTTTAGTTAAATAATTGAGAAAATCACTCAATTTTTATTAGTAAAGCAATTTTCAGAACAGTAAATTGTTTGTCCACATATAATTTGGGCTGACCAGTAACATGGTAATAAAGGTAGCTGGATCCCACATGGCCAACAGTGTGATTTGAGTCCCAGAATGGGCGATTTGAAAAACATACCTGATAGTCCACAAACTGGTGAATGGATTGGAAAAGTGTGGTATATATACTCTCTGGAATACTACTCAGCCATAAAAAATAACAAGACCCTGGAATTTGATAGAAAATGGTCAGATATGGAGGGTCTATTGCTGAGTGAAGTGAGCCAGGCTATGAAAGAAAGATATTGTATGTATCCACTCAATATATACCGACTATCC
>NW_006159883.1:4272491-4275149 GCF_000334495.1 Tupaia belangeri chinensis
GGGTAAGTGAGGAGAAGAGGATAGAGAAAGATAGCAAGTGAACAATAGAGAGGCAGGACGTTAGTGAGAAACAGATATGGCTTATTAACTGTTGATGATGACATGTATAGTATTCTCAACTGGATTGGTCTGAGAAGTATTTCATGATGGGCAAAGTATTTTTACAAGCAAAATGAGAAATAGCAATTGACTGTTTTAAAAAATAATTAGAATAATAAAAATAATGATTGGGGAAAACAGAACAGATATTGAATGTTGAAGTGGGGAGATTAATGTCTCTGTACTGACGGACATGCATGGCATTCCCTTTTGAAAAAACAATGTAATACACTGTAAAGTTATATGTAATCCAATGTAATATAAAGAAGATTATGATGATGATAATAAAAAAATAAAATTTAAAAAAAAAGTAAACCTAAAAAAAAAAAGAAAAACATACCTGATATATGTGTGCCTGCCCAAAATCCTGAAAAAAAGAATGGAGGAGAAAGGACTAAAGTGTGACCATCCCCTAGGGAGGTGCTTTCTTTTTCTCTCTTTTTGGCAAGCACATGTGCTCTCTGGCAAAGAAAAAGAAAAATAATAATAATTCTTCTACGTGTTTTCTTCCTACCAAATATCCAAAAACCTCAAATAAAAGACCAGCAGATGGTGTAATGGTTACATTGCTAAACTCCCACATGACCAACCATGGTTTGAGTCCTGCAACTGGTAGCTTAAAACTCACACAGGGATCATGTGTGTATATGCCCAAAAATCCCGAGAGGAAAATGTAGGAAAAGGGATGGTGGTGTGGTCATACCCCTGTGGGGTGATTTCTTGCTTTCTCTCTCTGTTTTTCCAGTGAGCACACATGCTCTGTAGCAAAAAAGGCTCTCTAAAACAAACAAACAAACGAGGACAATTGCAAGAGCTGCACTATTTCAGTGTTAACCAGGGGTTTGGTGAGACTTGTACTGCTGAGAGTATAAATGATTCGATAATTTCTCAGGCCTACCAGACTTTTCCAAATCAAGGAAGAGACAGCCATGAAGTCTGTCCTCTTCCATGTTGATTAATAATCTATTTCCAAAGACTATGTTGCTATATAGCAAGACCTCTGACCTTCATATTCTATGCTAGAGGGCTGTTTTATTATCTTGTAAAGAGAGACCTTAATTATTTTTCCAGCTCATATGAAAAATGGGGAGCTACCGGAGGAGAACCAACTGAGTCTAGCTCCATTTAGCTCCAAATATTTCTTATGTCACCTACTAAGGATCTAGGACTCCTGGCCTCACAAATGTCCTGGGGCATTTGAGGCAAGAGTAAGTCAGAGAGGAACTGAAAAATATTTAAAGAGATGAATAGGCATCACTCCTTCAGGAGATCACCAAATAAGATGCTAACTGATGGCATGAAATCCTCAGGATAGGCAGAAGATAAGTGCAGTTGAGCACTCTGGAGCAGGAAACACTCACTAGATAAAATTCATGCTTCCCCAGTGACAACTCTGCACCTATGAGGTCACTGGGAGCAGAACCATATCTTGCTGGTGCACACTTGGGCAAAATATCATTGCAAGTTTGTTCAAAGTCTCATCCCCTTATAACTACATGCTGTTGCCCCTTCCCCGATTCTCCAGCTCATATACACATGGTAACTTCCTGTCTCTTCTTCTAGCCTGTCCCCAGGAGAGAATCTTGTCTCTGTCAGGAGTGAAGCCCTGCTCTCTTCTGCCTCTGTTCAAGATATTTCACTGATGCTCCACATTCTCTCATCCTGGCTTCTAGCCAAGGCACTTGTCCTTTTCCTTATAACTAACTTTTTAAAAATTCTATAACTTTCAGCTTCTGTGTAATAAATTGCTATAACCCATCAGCCCCAAATGTCTAAAAAGAACAACCAAAAAATGTATTTTTTGCTTAAATCCATGAGGAGCTTCACATTCTCCCATGCAGCTAAGAGAAGAAAAACAGAATAGTTGGTTCCAAATTAAAAAAGTATCTCCTCTAACAATTCAAAAATATTATTGTAAACTAAGAAAAGTAAAAATCATGCTTGTGTAAAGAGTTCCTAACAGAATAACTGGTTCCAAATTAAAATAATTTAAAAAGTATTTCCTCTAACAATTCAAAAATATTATTGTAAACTAAGAAAAGTAAAAATCATGCTTGTGTAAAAGAGTTCCTGGATTGTGTTGGCCTTTTTATATCGTTTCTCTACTGCCTTCATGTAGATGGCTCTTCCTGTCCTAGACTTCCATCTGCCATCAGGAGAACATGGCCATCTGGAGTTAGTACAGATCATCAGTCCTTCCACATATACAAGTTCAAAAAAAAGAAAAAAATTTAATATAATTCAGCTGAGTTTTTAGTAAATTCCTCTGGTGGCTCTGCCTCTATTAAAACTGAGCTCTGTTAGGATGCTTGGGCAAAAGTACTGCCTTAGAGGTCTGTATTAGTTCCCTATTGCCGCTGTAACAAATTACTACATGCTGAGCAGCTGCCAACAACACAGATTTGTCTTTTTACTTTTCTGGAGATCAGAACTTTAAAAGAAGTCTTTCTGGACTAAAATCAAGTTTGCAATAGATCTGTATTCCTTCTGGAGGCTGTAGGGAAGCTTGTGTTCCTTGAATTCTCAGCTTCCTCTATTCTTTTTCTCATGGTTGCATCA
>NW_006159883.1:4287442-4321102 GCF_000334495.1 Tupaia belangeri chinensis
TCGCTGGAGCCATGTGGAACCTTCTTCTCTGCTGTAATATTTCTTCCAGTTTATATGAATATGTATATAAGAAGAAAAATTTTATATACACATACAATCTCCTTTTGCATTGGCCATATTGAAAAGTTTTTAGATGTCACAGAATGCATGGTGCAGACAATTTTATTTTTCCATTTATGGAGAACTGATTCAATTATCTGTAATAGTTTTCTTCATTTGAAATTGTTATCATCACTTGTTGGTGACCCCAATATTACTGCTCGTAATTTGCTTAAATGCTTTGTCCCTTCTTTATGGGACAGATGACTTTGATGGACTCTCCATTATATGTAAATTTATGATATAGTCATATTTGTAACTTAAGAGTACAATGAAGATGTTAGATTTACACAAAAACATTTTATCGATACAACATGACTATTGACTGTACAGTATTATTTAGTAGTATTAAAGAAATATAGATAGGAATTAGAAGATAACCTTATAGCATTTTTAATTAATTTAGGAAAAAAGAAAGATGAGTCCTTGATTAAAGATCTTTTGTTAATACTGGTTTAAAACATTGTTGGATTAGAGTGTGCTTGTCAGAGACCCGTGTGTTGAAATTCATGCTTTTTGACTTTTTAAGAGTTACTATCCTTGTGTGCCCTCCAAGTGCTGACATACTGAGAATTATTAATCTAGGCATTCTGCTGTCCTCATGTTCTGATGGTCATTTGATTGAATTGGCAGTGCATCTCATGGTGCTAAGCCCAGAGCCCTCAATCCTTCCTCAACAATGACACTTCTGCAAATAGCGACGGTAACTGATGCTTAGGGGAGCATCTATTTTCGGAGATAATTTTCATTCATAGTGACTAAGTGGGGCCAACTGGATATTATTGTTGTTGTTGTTCTTAAAATGAGACAACAATGTTTACTAGCTAGGGCTATTTTAAGGATTAAGGAAGAGATAAGGTGTTCTGCCATTTATAGAGTACCTGCTATGAATAGGACACTGTATATGATATACGAAAAGCTTCTGTTCATGGTTGCTTTGGGTACAGTTGGTCATTCTAATACTTCAACTTCAGAAGACTTCCAATGAAAATCTTGTCACATAGCCCATTCATGAGGCTCCACGTACCTGAAGAGTAACATTCTAATGAGAAGAAGAGGAAAAAAAAAAAAAAGAAGAAGTTTTTATTCATACTTGTTCAGTTGAAGTAATGTTTGTACCTTCTAAACTTAAAATTTGCCATATGACTATAAATAAATAAGATTCAAGTTTTGTCACCCTCTGAAAATTTTGGAGTTAACAGAAGAGAGAAAAGAAAACATTTTTGAACTCACTAATAAAATTCAGGAGCTGTAAAATAAAATAGATACTAGTGTGCCAGCAGATGGCATAGTAGTTATGTTACTAGATTCCCACATGGCCGACCAGAGTTTGAGTTCCAGACCCAGTGGCATGAAAATCACGAACCTTCTTCTCTGCTGTAATATTTCTTCCAGTTTATATGAATATGTATATAAGAAGAAAAATTTTATATACACATACAATCTCCTTTTGCATTGGCCATATTGAAAAGTTTTTAGATGTCACAGAATGCATGGTGCAGACAATTTTATTTTTCCATTTATGGAGAACTGATTCAATTATCTGTAATAGTTTTCTTCATTTGAAATTGTTATCATCACTTGTTGGTGACCCTTATATGTAGAATACTGCTCGTAATTTGCTTAAATGCTTTGTCCCTTCTTTATGGGACAGATGACTTTGATGGACTCTCCATTATATGTAAACTTATGATATAGTCATATTTGTAACTTAAGAGTACAATGAAGATGTTAGATTTACACAAAAACATTTTATCGATACAACATGACTATTGACTGTACAGTATTATTTAGTTATATGTAGAATACTGCTCGTAATTTGCTTAAATGCTTTGTCCCTTCTTTATGGGACAGATGACTTTGATGGACTCTCCATTATATGTAAACTTATGATATAGTCATATTTGTAACTTAAGAGTACAATGAAGATGTTAGATTTACACAAAAACATTTTATCGATACAACATGACTATTGACTGTACAGTATTATTTAGTAGTATTAAAGAAATATAGATAGGAATTAGAAGATAACCTTATAGCATTTTTAATTAATTTAGGAAAAAAGAAAGATGAGTCCTTGATTAAAGATCTTTTGTTAATACTGGTTTAAAACATTGTTGGATCAGAGCGTGCTTGTCAGAGACCCGTGTGTTGAAATTCATGCTTTTTGACTTTTTAAGAGTTACTATCCTTGTGTGCCCTCCAAGTGCTGACATACTGAGAATTATTAATCTAGGCATTCTGCTGTCCTCATGTTCTGATGGTCATTTGATTGAATTGGCAGTGCATCTCATGGTGCTAAGCCCAGAGCCCTCAATCCTTCCTCAACAATTACACTTCTGCAAATAGTGACAGTAAGCTTCTGTTCATGGTTGCTTTGGGTACAGTTGGTCATTCTAATACTTCAACTTCAGAAGACTTCCAATGAAAATCTTGTCACATAGCCCATTCATGAGGCTCCACGTACCTGAAGAGTAACATTCGAATGAGAAGAAGAGGAAAAAAAAAAAAAAGAAGAAGTTTTTATTCATACTTGTTCAGTTGAAGTAATGTTTGTACCTTCTAAACTTAAAATTTGCCATATGACTATAAATAAATAAGATTCAAGTTTTGTCACCCTCTGAAAATTTTGGAGTTAACAGAAGAGAGAAAAGAAAACATTTTTGAACTCACTAATAAAATTCAGGAGCTGTAAAATAAAATAGATACTAGTGTGCCAGCAGATGGCATAGTAGTTATGTTACTAGATTCCCACATGGCCGACCAGAGTTTGAGTTCCAGACCCAGTGGCATGAAAATCACACTAGCCACGTGTGCGTGTGTGCCCAAGATCCCAGAAAGAATGGAGGAAAAGGGATTGTGGTGTGGCCATTTGCCCTGAAGGATGATTTCTCACTTTTCCTCTCACTGTCTCTGTCTCTCTCTCTGTCTGGCAAGCACATGCGCCCTATAGCAAAAACCTCTTAAAGAAAAATATGTACTAATAAAAATTGTCTGATTGAACCAGCAGGTGGCATAGTGGTTAAGGTGCTGGACTCCTAGGTAGTTGACCACAGTTCAAGTCCCAGAATCAGTGGCTTAAAACTCACACTAGGTGTGTGTGCATGCATGCCCAATATCCTGAGAGGAGAAAAAAGGAGAAGGGATTGCAGCATGGCCATCTGACCATGGGGTGATTTCTTGCTCTCTGTCTCTATCTCTCTGTCTTTCTGGCAAATGTACACACCCCATAGCAAAAATCTCTCTTAAAACAAAAAGAAATTCTGATACTGGGGTTGTTTTATTTTGTTTTTCTTTTCTTCTTCCATGAGCAAGAGAGACACAGAGAGAAACAGAGAGCTGCCATCGAAAGGGCATTCATGGGACCAGCAGTTAGCATAATGGCTATGTCGCTGGACTCCCATGTAGTCGACCGTGGTTCTAATCCCAGACCCGGTGGCTTAAACTAACACCGGGCATGTGTGCGTGTGTGCCCAAGATCCCGAAAGGAGAATGGAGGAGAAGGGATTGCGGCATGGCCACCCCCCTTGGGGGGGGATTTCTCCGTTTCTGTTTCTCTCTGTCTCTTCTGTCTTTCTGGCGAGTGCACGTGCCCTATGGCAAAAACCTCTCAAAAAAAAAAAAAAAGAAAAGAAAAGAAAAAAGAAAAAAGAAAAAGAAAGAAAGAAAAGAAAAAAAGAAAGGGCATTCATACCAAAATCTATCTCAAGCTTCAACTAGTTCAGCCAGTCCCAGATCATGACACAGGCCTGATTTCTTTTTTTTCTTTTTTTTGAGAGGTTATTTTCCTAGGCCTGATATTTTCAAGGATATCTCCAGGTGTGAACCTGAAGCCTTCCCACATGGGTCAGCTTCACAGAGCCCTGGGTTATTGCTGCACTCCATCTCTGGATCCGTCTTGTGCTTTTGATTACCACCTTGCAAGATGAAATAATCTATGAACCCCAAGCAAAACACAAAGATTATTAATAGGCAAAAAATCCTAAGTAAAATCTTGTCATTTTGATATAAAGTAATTATAAACAAAAAGGATTCTCTACTCTGAATGTCATAAAGGTTTTAGAATTTCTCTTGGAGACTTTATGTGTCCCTGCTCAATATATACCAAATGTCTGTCCTCTGTAGCAGAAACTGAAAAATTGGAAGGTGTAATAGTATGGAGGGCAACTGTAAATGCTAGAGATAGAAAGGGAGGGGTAATAAGGGACGGGTATTGGGGGAGAGAAGGAGGAGAACAGGGAATAAACAAACTGCGTTTAACTGACACAAAAATGAAAAGTTATTTGCTGATGATAAACACATATGGTAATGTCTTCATCTTGACTGATATACACTGTATTTGTGCTGGGAAAAACCATGTTGTACACTGTAAAGATGTTTAGTGATTAAATGAAAATAATTTTTATATAATTTTTCTAAATGGCAAAAAAAAAAAAATCTTTCTCTTGGATAATTAAGGTGACCACACAGATCTTGCCAAAATATTTGTCATAGTGTTTTTCCCACATATAAATCTAAAAACTTAAGCCTTTTTTTAAAGAAAAAAATTTATTTTTTATACCAGCATTTGAGGTACATTTTCCTAATATGGCTTCTTTTTCCAATGAAAGTTGGATATCTATTTTTCTTTAATTCAAATATCCAAGGTCAGCACTTTTTATACAATATCAGTAGAGCTGCATTCCACAACATTTTGGGTCATCTTTTAGGGGACTTCAAGTGGTGGATGAGGAGTGGATTATACTCTCCAATTCGTAATACACAACCATTGACAGTCTGATTGAGGCTCTCAGTTATTTTTCTTTGCATCTCTTCTATTTTTCCTCCCTGTCAGGTAGCCATTCTAATGAGTTTGATAGGTCAAGGAATATGTAAAATCTTTTGAAAATACATAAGCTCATTATGTGCATCTGTTTTATTCTTTTAAATATTTACTTAATTTTATTTATTATCATTATTCTTCAGCTTGACCAGAGAGAGAGAGAAAGGGAGAATGAGAAAGCAAGCTGCCAGGCCTGGGACTCAAACCACAGTTGGCCATATGGGAATCCAGTGCCTCAGTCACCATGCCACCTGCCAGTCCCTGCATGTGTTTTAAATTTACATAAATGCTCTCGTGCACCAGATCTTATTCTATTAAACTTTTTAATTTACATGACACTTTATTTTTAAGATGGAGCTCTTTGTCTAACTTACAAACTACTTCTAACCACTACCTGTTATTCCACAGTATGAATCCAATACATTTTACATATTCATTCCTTTGACACCGTCTCCTACCTCCTAAAATACAGATAGCAAATTCTAATGCTAGGTCCAGGGTACACACACTAAATAATCTCCAAACATTATAAACTGATCTCCTCAATTCTAGAATCCTAATAACCTCCTACAAAAATCCCCAAGTCTTCCTGTCTCATGACCATTTTGTTTATTGAAAGTTTCAATTTTTACCAACCTGACGAGTATAAAATAATATCTCATTTTAATTTGTGGTACTCTGATTATCGGGGAGGATAACCATTCTACCTTATACTTTTTTACTAGTCATTTGGAGTTCTTTTCTGCTAACTGATTTTTCACATTGTTCCCCTCTAATATTTCAGTGTGTAGCATATTCACTGCTTTTTAAACATAAATGATTGTAATGAATTAAGACATTGTCTATCTAGCATCTTTCGGCTTAAAATATGGCATAAAAGTTGAAAACTCTATTACCCGGGGAGAATTTCCAGTTACAGTCAGTCCCTAGTACCCTGCGATTCTACAGGTGCAGACTCAGACAACCAGATCAAATTCCTCATTTCTCAAAAGACAATAGGAAGACTGATTAATATGAAGCTACTGCAATTGTACATGAGGAAACTAGCTACAGAGGGCAGTCTGTACTGGACTTGTGCATCCTTGAATTTTGGCATAGAGGGGAGTAGTCCTAGAACCAGTCTCTCACAGATACCAAGTATGATTGTAATGGTTTCAAATAAGTTTCCCAACTTAGTTGCTAAGTGACTTGGAGCAATATACTATCTCTCTGTGTATCTCTGGTTGTATGTATGTATGTGTGTGTGTCAAAATGAGGAAAATAATAATTGTAGCTTATTGTGAGAAATTTACCTTTATTTACCATAAGATTACTTATACAGGGGCCAGTAGATGGCATAGTGGTTACAGTGCTAAACTCCCATGTGGCTGACCACATTTTGAGTCCCAGACCTGGTGGCTTGAAAATCACACTGGGCACATGTGCATGCACCCCCAAGATCCCTGGAGGAGATTAGAGGAGAAGAGAATGTGGCATGGCCATCCCTCTTTGGGGGGTGGTTTCTCACTTTCTCACTCACTGTTTCTGTATCTCTCTCTCTCTGGTGAGCACATGCACCCTATGGTAAAAATCTCTTAAAAATAAAAAGATATTACTTATACATATAACGTTTGTAGTATATAGTACATTACAATTGCAGTAGCTTCATATTAATCAGAGTCTTCCTATTCTGTTTTACATGTATGAGGAACTCAGTAAATGGGAGCTCATAATATTCATGCATTATCATCATTGTCATTGTTTGGGCAGATTTAGGAAAAGCATTACCTGAAGATGAATATAGTCCATTTGTCTTGAGATCTAGGCCAGTCCTGCATATTCATAGAATCCACTCATACAAATTTGCCTAAACTATAGTGATGACAGGTTGTCAGATTTTTTATAGTCCCTTGCAGGTCTGATAACTGATCAATGTTTGTCATTTAGAATATTAATATTATAATTTATTTGGGTTTTTTTCTGGGCTGATTTTAAAATCACCTTTTTTTTTTTTTTTTTTTTTTTTGGGTGGGTTTTTTTTTTTGGTGTTGCTATAGGGCGCATGCGCTCGCCAGAAAGACAGAAAAAGAGAGGTAGAAAGCCCCCCAGTGGGGTTGGCCACGCCGCAATCCCTTCTCCTCCATTCTCCTCTTGGGATCTTGGGCAGCATGCACACGCGCCCGGCATGAGTTTAAGCCATGAGGTCTGGGACTCGAACCATGGTCGACTACATGGGAGTTCAGCAACATAGCCATTATGCCAACTGTTGGTCCCTAAAATCATCATATTAAACCTTAAAAAAAATCCAGAAATTTTAACTGAGGTATAATTTCTTTTCATTCTATCTTCTTTCTTTCTGTGGGAAATCTAGTTATTTTAACAACTTTTTACAACCAAACATATTATAGTCGTTATCTTCATGGTATAGTGATTATCACAAAGTTAATATCTTAAGACAATACTAATATATTATCTTACAGTCTCTGAGAGTCGGGACCCTCTGAGTGTGTCTTTTGCCTAGGGTCTCACAGGGCAGCAAGCAAGCAGTAAAATGGGCTGTACTCCCATCTCATCTAGAAGCTTAAATCGAGAATAATCTGCTTTCAAGTTTATTCAGGTTGTTGGAAGAATTTGTTTCCTTGTATTTGTAAGACCAAGGGCCCTGGTTTTTTGCTGGGTGTTGGCTAGAGGTCACTCTTATCTTCTAGAGACCACCTCCAGTGTCTACGTAACACCTGTAGTTCCTGCCACGTGGGCTTTCCCCACATGGCTGTTTACTTTTTCAAGCCAGCACTGAGGGTCTCTAAGGCAGTCTGATGACAAGGAAAAAACCTTGTATAAATGCTACAGGAGTGACACTTCATACCCTTTGTCATATTCTATTGGTTAGAAGCAAGTCACTGGTCCTGGCCACATTGAAAGAGGAGGGACTACACAGAGGTAGAAACACCATGAGACAGGAGCCGTGGGGAGCCACCTGAGAGTGTCTGCCAGCACATCTCAAACATCACCACAGGTTGCAGACATGCAGGGGAGAGACAGGAAGCTGCTGGCTCCTGTTATGTTTCTTGGCACTTTGTCACGTAGGAAGCTACTCATTTCTTTACACTTATTTCTAATTCCAGTCCTTAATCCTCGATACTCATTTCTTATTTCATTTTTCATGTCGATTTCTATATGAGTACCTCTCTCTATCTCTGCTTCCTTCTTCCTTCTGCAATAGTTTTTGTTGCCCTCTCTTTGGTTTCACATAATAGTTTAATGGTTAAAAAAACACCTAGTTAGAATTCACATGTTACTAGGAAACCAAAATTATACAGACAGTTACACGATAATGTCATAAATGTTCTCAAGGGAAAATTTCAAGGTGATATGCAAGTTACCTAATCAGGGAAGAATACCAATCTATTCTAGAGGGAAAAGGAAAGATTTTTCAGAGGAAGCAATTTTAATGTTTCAGTTGAAAACCTAGAACAGTAGTGAAAGGGAGGGGTGAAAATCTATACTGAGAACTAAACATTTATGATTTAAAGAACACTCAGAATGGCCTTAAGTTTTACATGCCTGCTTGAAATTATACCTTAAATCTCAATAGGAAGTACCTAATAGTTTTAATAATGAATTAGTAAAAATGGGTCATAAACAAAATCTCTAAAATTATAATATCATTTAAAAATTATTAGCTATCTGAACTTGGACCAAACTATTAACTTTTAAAAATTATTATTATTAAGGTTTTTATCATAGGGCATGTGTACTCTCCAAAAAGAGACAGTGAGAGGAAAAGTGAGAAATCAACCCTGTAGGGGGATGACCATGCCACAATCCTTTCTCCTCCATTCTTCTCCTGGGATTTTGGGCATGCACACATATACACAGCATGAATTTCAAGCCACTGGGTTCAGGACTCAAACTGCAGTCAGTCAGCCACATGGGAATCCAACACTGTAATTGCTGTGCCACCTGCTGATCCCACAAAACCCTGAACTTTTTTTCTAGGCTTTTGCCTTAGGGTGCATATGCTTGCCAGAGAAGAGACAGACAAAGACAGTGAGGGGAAAAACGAGTAATTACCTCCCAGGGGGGTTGGCCACACCTAATCCCTTCTTCTGCACTCTTCTTGGATCTTGGGAGTACACTTGGCATGCATTTCAAGTCACTGGATCAGAGACTCAAACTGTGTTTGGCCATGTGGGAATCCAGCGATGTAACTGCTGGTCCACAAACTCTTATCCTTTCTATGCTCCAGCTCTCTCATTTATAAAATGAGTTGGAACTAGTAATTTCTAAGATATCTAACTGTTTTGAAATTTCATACTTTTTTGAGCCTATAGGGTTGAGAATGGCATGTTCTGTTAACAGGGATGACACTTAAACAGAGTTCCAAACTTAAGACTATCAAACCTAAGACTCTAAGCAAGACCCCCACTAGCAAGACTCCTTCCTGGTGAACTCACACAGAAAAACATCCCTTAAAGACAGAGGACTTTTCAAGAGCTGTGTGTGATCAATTTCAGACCCAGATGCCTTTGTGCACAAGAATAGTACGTAACAGCCTTGAGGCCAGTGTTATTTCTGATCTACTTGTGACCATTCAAAGCTCTAGCTTCACTAGAAATAAGTTCTGGTGGGACACTAAGTACTGATCTGTCCACTGTCATAATCAACACCATACACACATAAATTCCTGAACACTCCAGTTTAGGAAATGAGGTACTTTGGAATTATTTACTTATTTATTTATTTTTGGAGAGGTTTTTGTTCTATAGGGCATGTGCTATAGAGAGACAGAGAGACACAAAGCAAGAAATCATCTCCCAGGGGGAGATGACCATACTGCAATTCCTTCTCCTCCATTCTCCTTCTGGGTCTTGGGCAAGCACACACATGTACCCAGCATTAGTTTGAAGCCCCTGGGTCTGGGACTTGAACTGTAGTTGACCATGTGGGAGTCCAGCAACAGAACTGCTATGCCATTTGCTGAGTTTGAAATTTTTTTTTTCTTGGATACTTTTTAATCTGGTCTTCTAACACTTTTGAAGAAGGATTGTGTATTTGTATAATGAAAGAATCTGTTCTGTTTTTTTTCTTATCCATCTTTCTTCAATTATACATAAGCTATTTGGGCACTGGCCGAATGATCAGATTTACAGAGTGAGGGCCACTGTCTATCTAAATATCATAGATTTGTCATTTGCTTCTTCTGGGTCCCAGATGTGCCTCAAAGCCAAGAGTTTGCATGTATTCCTTTGCATGGAACTCCAGACACTTTTTCTTGACTGCACCCAGGAACTTGCTACTCAAGCCACACCCTGTGATTCAGCTACCCAGGGCAGGCTGAACCACTGGCTACCTGTTGGCTGTTAAGGAGCTATATCCATCTAAATCCCTCCGGCTTTGAGGCTCAGAGAGAAGCTGAGTCCCGCCCAGCAGGCATCTATCCTTTGGACGGAATTCATTTAGGTTTTTAAGTGTCCTAGAAGCTAAATATCTTTTTTTGGTGCCTTTCCAACTGACAGATGGATTGACTGTGTTTCTTTTTTTTTTCTTAAAAATTATTTAATTTTATTTGTTATCATCATTAGTATTTTAACTTTGCTATTGGGCACATGTACTCACCAGAGAGAGAGGGAAAGTGAGAAAGCAAGTCACAGAACTCAAATCACAGTCAGCCAGATGGGAGTTTAGCTGCTCAACCACCACACCACTTGCTGGCCTCAACTGTTTTATTATTATTATTGTTATTAAATTTTGGCACTGAATTGGGTAGTTATCATGGGATGAGCAGATTCTGGAGAGAACCAACCTGAGTCTAACAGTCCTCCCCAAACATCACACTCACCTCCAGCCTTCAACAAAGTCCAAGTGGAGCTGTTAAAATGATGGGAAATACCATATGTAGTGGGTTGTCAGGAAGTTAAAACCACTTTTCTGACAATAGAAAATTACTGAGACTGAGTTCAGAGAGTGGGCACCCTATAATCATTATCATCATGTCATAATGGCTAATATTTATTTATTAATCAGTCATTCACTCTATGCCAAACACTTTTTGCTAAGCATTTTCCCAAACTATCCAGTGAAATTTTCATAATGTTAAGATACTCCTAGTATTATTTCATCTTAAGGGCAGTATATTTTATGATTTCAGGATAATTAATATGTAAAAATATAGAAATGACTTCCTAGAAAGTGTTTAAAATTAGATTGATGGGGGCCAGTAGATGGCATAGTGGTTACATTGCTGGATTCCCACGTAGTTAACTGGTTCAAGTCCTGGACCCTGACTTGAAACTTAACACCAGGTGCATGATGTGTGTGCGTGAGCGTCCAAGATCCTAGGAGGAAAAGAGATTGTGGTGTGGCCATCCCCTCTGGGAATAATTTCTCACTTTCCATCTCACTGTCTATGTCTGTCTCTCTGGCAAATGCACATGCCTTAAGGCAAGGGAAAAAAAAAAAAAACCTCTACCAGAAAAAAAAAATAAATAAAAGAGATTGATGAATGTGTACGTAGAAAAAATAAATAAATAAAAGAGATTGATGAATGTGTATGTACACATGGAAAGATGTCCAAGAGATACATATTTGTTTATTTATTTTAATTTGGCTATATGGTAGGCACACTCTCCAGAGAGAGAGAAAGTAGGAAAACATCTCCTTTCTCCTTCCCCCATAGGGGATGGACACATTGTAATCCTTTCTCAGGCTATCAAGTCCAAACTCACAGTCAACCATGTTGACTACGGATCCAGCCACCTTAACCACCAAGCCACTGGCTGCTCCTGTATTTTAAATATGAAAGCAAAAACAAAACAAAAAGACTATTGCAAAAGAGTTTCTTTTCTACAATTTTGAACTTCCTGCAAATATCATCTCTCCTCTACTCGTTTTTTTTTAATAAGAAAATGTACATCTACATAATAATTACCTCCAAAAACAAAACAGATATTTACGTTTAAGGAACTATTATTACCTACAAAAACAAAACAGATATTTACGTTTAAGGAATTGTTAATTAAATTGTTAATATAGTTAGAGTATCCCCTTATCTATGGGGGATATATCCCCAAAAGATGCCTATAATCATGGATAGTACTGAACCCTATACATACATGTTTTTCCTATACGTACCTATGATTAAGTTTAATTTAGAAATTAGACACAGCAAGTGATTAACCGTAATAACTATATTAAAATAGAACAATTTTAGCAACATAATCCATAGTAACCTCCATACTCAACTATTTTTAGGCTGCATTTGATTGAGTGTAACTGAAACTGGAAAGTGAAACCATAGATAAGGAGGAACTCCTATAATTAAATTGTAAATATGGTTAATACTATAAAATGGGATGTAGGAGAAAAAGAAGAAAGTAAACTTTCTTCTTTTACTTTAATCTTTTTTTTTTTAATTAATTTTGCCAGAAGTCATGTACACTCACCAGAAAAAAAGATAGGCAGAGAGAGCACTCCCTCTCCCCCTTGGGAAATGGTCACACCTCCATTTCTTCTTCCTTTCAGAATTTTGGGCATGCAGGCACATGTACCTGGTGTGTTTCTCAAATTTCTGGTCCACAACTACAACCATCATGTGGGATTCAACCACCTTAACCATCATACCACAGGAAGGCCCTACTTTTGTCTTTATCGTTGATTTTATTCTTATGACAAACATTACATTGATTTTTGTTATAGAGAAAATTTTAAGGTAAAAGTAAATGAAAGATGACATAGGCTCATCAAGTTCTAAGCATTTTTCTTATACTATGCAAATGAGTATTTCATCTAAGCTTTAAAGCATACATATAATGACAAGTCTATAAACCATCATTAACTAAAGCTAATAAACTTATGAAAAGTAAAGCAGTCTTTGTCTATTGTTTTATGAATTGTTTTATTTAACTTTATTTATTTATTTTATTTATTTCTTTTGACCAGAGAAGGGCAGAGTATGTGTGTGAGAGAGAGGAAAAATGGGAAAGCAAGCCACCAAGTCTGGGACTCGAACTGTGGTCAGTCATGTGGAAGTCCAGTGCCCTTAACCATCACACCATCTGCTGGCCCCATGTCTGTGTCCATGTTGTTTAACTGACCTAGATAGGTTGATGAGTAGAGTATGCTGGAAGTTAGCTAATCTCTGGTAACAACTTAATGATGATGATAATTATAATTATAATCAGTATTTGTTCTGTGATTTTCATATTACAAATTAAAAAGCATGCTCACTTATAGTTTTTATTGGACCCTTCCAGTGACCCTTTTAAGGAGATATTTTATCATAATAATAACAGCCACCATAAGTAAGGCACCTCCATTCCCACATACCAGGAATTATACAAAGTACTCCAGCATGCTATGCTATTTGGTCATCAAAATAGTCCTATGGATTAGACTTATATTAGGTTCAGCAAGTTACAGAATATAACAGCAATGACTCAAACTAGAAATGCATTTATTTTTCGTCAAAAAGCCTAGGCAAAAGGGTTAGGAATTTGGAGATGATTCTATGATGACAGAGGACTCAGATTCCTGCTCTCGCTCCGTTGTCAATAAATACATGGATTACATTTCACAGTTCAAGATGACTAGTCCAGCTCCACTCATCATATATAGAATTTAGCCATCAGAAAGAAAAAAAAAGGAATAAAATGGCACCCTCTCTCTTTGTATAATAATTCTTCTTGAAAGTTGCAGACACACTTTTTATACCCATGGTGAGAAATTAGTCGCATAACCATACTAGCTGCAAGGTAGACTGAGGAGATGGACTATTTTCTGGGCATCTTTGTCTAGCTAACCTTTGGGAGCTCTGTAATGATGAAGAAAGGAATCCAGGGTAGAACTACTAATCTCGGTCATAATATGTTATTATTCTCATTCTGAGAATGAGAACCAGCTCCATGGCCTGGTGGCTGTGGCAACTGGATCCCACATGGTCAACCCCGTGATTTAAGTCCTAGACTCAGTAAACTGAAAAACACACTGGGAAGACCAGCAGCTGACATGGTGGTTAAGTTTCTGGACTCCCACATAGCCAGCCTCTGTTTGAATCCTGAACCTGGCAGCTTGAAAGTCATACTAGGCACATGTACATGTCTGTACAAAATCTTAAGAAAAGACTGGAGGAGAAGGGATTGTGGCATTGTGGCATGACTGTTCCCTCTAAGGGGTGTGATGATTTCTACTTTCTGTCTATATATATAGCAAAAAAACTCAAAAAAAAAAAAAGGAAAAACACATTGTGCACATGTGTATACATGACCCAAATTGTGATAGGATGGATAAGTGGAGGATAAGGAATTCCAGTGTGACAGACCATTCCTCATGGGAGTGCTTTCTCCCTTTCCTTTTATGTCTGTCTCTCTGGCTTTCTCTAGTGAGTGCATGCACCCTCTGGCAAAAGTAAAAAAAACAAAACAAATGAGAAGTTAATAAATATGCCCAATGTTACATAGCTAATAAGCAATAGAATTACATTTGTTTGATTCTGAAGTTCATGATCTTTCCGCCATAGCACTCTGTCTTTTGTACTCTTAATTTATTTCCTGAGATAGTTAGAATTCAATCAATCATCTAAGAACACTTTTTAATCAAGTTTGGTTTTCTAGGTCTTCCAAGAACGGAGGGAATATCTAGGGTAAGAGAAATATGCCCCACCACAAATAAATGAATTGACTTTTTAAAAATTATTTACTTAATTTTATTTATTATTCATTTTTTTTCCAATTTGACCAGAGAGAGAGAGAGATAGATATCAAGTTAAAATGAGAAAGCAAGCCTCCAGGTCTAGGACTCAAACCATGTCTGTCCATGTGGGAGTCCAGCACCTTTACCACCATGCCACCTGCTAGTCCCAGATGTATTGATTTTGAATCAGTTATGATGCTTCAAGCAGCAATTAATAGAAAAAAAACTTATCTAAGCAATAGGAAACGTATTGTGTCATCACTAAGTCCAGAAATAAACCAGTTGTCTGCTCCTTTTCTCTGTAGATTATTCAGACTGTTTCCTTGGTTATGTTGACCTTATTTTAAAAGTACGTTAAGTGACACAATTAATTAGTGGTGTCACTTGTTATTATTATGTTTAATTTTTACTATACCATTCAGCATTAAAACCTCCCAAAATATACTCACAAAAAGCACTTTACAGGTTTTTGCTGGCATTCATTTGTTTATGTGTTGTGTAAGTATGTGTACTGAACACTTACAATGTGTCAGACACAGAACTTTTATTACTCTTATGCAGCTTGCTGTCTCTCTCTTAATAGATAAAATAGACAAATGCACACAAACCATGTCTTAAGTTTGTCAAAATGTTAGGGTTCTTTATAAGAATTAAAAGCTACCCATGACCTAAACCCATCTCTAAAAATGTATGTATTTCAGATGAGTGCATGAACTGGATGGGAGAGCCAGCCTGGTTAGTACAAGTCACTCCTGACAAGAAACTTGCATTGACAGGTGTTTCTGTTCTTCAGTGATTTGGGTGTCTTCATGACTAAGGCTCTTGGAACCAACTATATGATGATCCTTGCCAAATGTCTTTACCAAAAGAAAGGAGAGTAAGTTTTCATTCTCCATGACATTCTGTTTTTATTTCTGCCCAACAGAAACAGGAAGGGGGATTTCTAGGGCATGACTCCGGGAAGAAGGTCATACACTTTTACTATCATGGCACTATTTTCCAAAACACCTCACAGAACCCCAGAGTAGTCAGGGGTCTAGGAAGAAATAAATTCATCTCTCCTTTGTATGGGTGATGGTTTTGTCTGATGCTCTCAGATGGAACTTTAACAAATTGAATCAAAAAGTCCTTGGTTCAAGTGTCTGATTTACCAATTTTGGATGTGCTATATCATCTACAAGGATTTGAGTTGTCTAGTTCCTTTATTTTTTTATAGAGATTTTTTTTTTTTTTTGGTAGGGCTCATGTGCTCTCCGGAGATACAAAGAGAGAGTTAGAGAGAAAATGAGAAATCACCCCCCCCTAGGGCAATAGCCACACTGTAATCCCTTCCCCTCCATTCTCCTCTTGGGATTTTGGGCATACACACACAGACCCAGTATGAGTTTTAAGCCACTGGACTCTGGACTCAAACTGCGGTGGTAGACTGTAGGAGTCCAGTGAAGTAACCATTACGCCATCTGTTGGTCCCAGCTTTCCTTTATTTTTAAAGCCCATTTGAAACCTGAGAAAACTTAGAAGCTCAGTGAATGACTGGCTTCTTGACCTCTCAAATCCTTTCAACAGTCAACCCTACTGTTGATCAGTTCTTCAAAAAGTCTGACTTAGAATTTCTCTGGCGATTGTATATAAACTTTCCATATCATCCTCAGGTTTTTCAGCAGTGGGAAGGGGACAAAAGCTCCTAAAAACATTAGCAGAAGACAAATAAGCCCCACCTCTTATTATTTTTTCTTTCTGGGAAGAGGTTTTAGCTCTAGGGCGCATGCGCTCACCAGAAAGCCAGAGAAAGACAGAGACAGAAAGTGAGAAATCACTCCGCAGGAAGGATGGCCACACTGCAATCTCTTCTCCTCCATTCTCCTCTTAGGATACTGGGCACGCTTGCACATGCGCCTGGAGTGAGTTTAAGCCACTGGGTCCGAGACCTAACGGCAGTCAACAACGTGGGAGTCCAGCGACATAGCCATTATGCCAACTGCTGGTGCTGCACCCCCCCTCCATTTTAATTTTCCTTTTTTAAAAAAAAATATTTAAGATGGAGTGTATGCACATTTATGTGAGAGAGAGACAGAGAGAAAGAAATACCTTCACATGACCTGGTCATGTTGTAATCCTCTTCCTCTGATTATCTAGCCCCTCAGACCTTGGGCACTCACTTGTCTCAGACTGACTGAATTAAAGGTTATGAGGATGGTACCAACTTCCAGCCCTCTGGCTAATTCTGTTGCATGTTTAAGTTTGAGGAAGACTTCTTTTTTTTCCATAGTTTAGTACTGTGTAGACCCAATTCATGGCCAAAGCCAACTTCAAAAGAAGGCCATCAATTAAAATAGTGGATGCATTATTTTTGAAACAGTGTAAGAATTGGAAAGTTAGAAGTAGCTTCTTCTTTAAACAGAAATCACTGAAAGATAGGAACATGGTTTTATAGACAGCATTTGACTGGTAAGGGTTAAAGTCCAATCAGTGCATGGTGTTGACAGTAGTCTCAATAAATATCTTCCAGGCAACTTACACTGCTTCCCCATAGGTCACTAGGACTTAATAAAATTAGAAAGGGTGGGGCAAGCAGATGGTGCAGCAGTTGCATTGCAGGACTACTACATGGCTGAGAGCAATTCGAGTCTGTACCCAGTGGCTTGAAACTCATGCTGGGCACTTGCCTTGCATGCCCAAGATCCCAGGAGGAGAAGAGACTGTGGTATGGCTATCCCCCTTGCGGAGGGGAGGGTGGAGGTGTGATTTCTCACTTTCCTTCTCACTGTCTCCATGGTGAATGCATGTGCCTTAAGGCAAAAACCTTTGAGAAAAAAAAAAAAAACTTTAGAAAGGGTAAAATTTCTTCTGCTAATCTAATATGATATTCATCTTAGACTAAGAGTTTGTAAGCATTTCAAATAAATGCAGAGTGAAATTTTTAATCAATGTGGTTGAATTTGAAGTTACATATTCGATGTCAGATTATGTGGTTTACAGCTGTTTAATCTAAGTATTTCACTCTGAACATTTCCTTCTGCCTGTGAGATCTCCTTGACTACTAGCTCTTACCCTTCCTGGTAGTAATGTCTTCTTTGGGAAAAGTATAATCTCGTTCTTAGTAGTGGAAATAAAGTGAGCAGTGAAATGTAAACAATGTCTATTGACTTGAAATAAGTATGTGTTAAGACACAAAGTCTCTGTCAAGATGTTCAAACTCCAAAATCCCTCTTTACAATTTAATACCCGTGCCACAGTTTAAACAAACACTTAGCAATTACATTACACATCTTTTAATGCTTGTTATCTGCTTCTAAAAGTCATACCTTAACGTTTGTGAGTACTTCTTTCCAAAGAATTCATTAAGCTTTTGAGAAAGCTTCTCCAGCACTCTGATCTTACTTTCTTTTCCCTTAATTTGAAGCATTATTTTTTGAATATCCAAAATAATTTCTTTCCTGAATTTCTGTTTCTGGCACAGGAAGGAATTTAGATGAGTGAGGGAACTGATAAGATGCAAAGAGAAAAGGAGTTTTATTAACCCAGGTAACAATCACAGTGTTGTATAGGTGGTCTATCATTATGCATTATCTTAGAACTTAGGAAATCAATGATTACTATGCTTTAGAGGACTGTCTTCCCTATACCCTATCCAGCCAACTGTGATTCTATTACCTAATTGGAACTACAAAAAGAGGTAGGTATTTTTAAGTATCTATAGAGAATCAAAAAAGGGTATCATCATCCAATAGAGTTTAAAGCAGTAAAATGCAGAAGGCTGTTTTGGACATCTAACAGAAATTGCAAGTCACAAGATCTGATCCAAGGTAGAATCTTTTCTGTCTAGGATATATTCTCCTCTATATAATTTATTTATGGTTACATAACTTAACGGCATAAATCACATCAGTCATCTCTCATGCTTTCGGTGATCAACTGAACTCGGTGAAGTGATTCACGTGGTTGCAGGCAATGATGTCAATAGCTGATTCCTAGAATACTTCTCTCTCTCACAATGTAGGCTTTCCAGCACTGCAGCCTTAGAATATTAGATTTTTTAAAATCTAGGTAGTTTAGGAGTTTAATGGCACATGGGAAGTTTCCAGTTTGCTGTTGGTTCTGCATTCTTAAATATACACACACCCAAAGATCACCAAGCATTGAAAGAATCTAACATAAACAATAAAGACAAAATAAAACAGAAAAAAAGAAAAAAACTCTGAGAAAACAGACGTAATAACATTACCAAATGAGCTTACTCTTTTCCAAGTGTTGTTCTAAATGCTTGGTACATATTAATCTCATTTGTAATTTTCAACAACCCTGTACAATGAGCCCTTCATTATTTTTCTTTTACTCAGAAAACAGAAGAACAAAGATCAGATAACTTGTCCAAGGTCATAGGCACAGTCAACCATATTAACTTGAACTGGCTGCAGTTTAAGCTCCTAGCCATTGCACCATGCATGAGAAACCATTCTGGGAACAAGAGAAAAATTCCCGTAAGTAATCTTCTCAAAGACAAAGGTAGGTTCTGCACCCATGAGAAAGAACAGAATGCTATCTGCAAAGGATATTCAATAGAAAAATAACTTTTTTAAAATTTTAAAGAAAACAGTAATATAAATAGAAACAGAACAAGTGGAACAAAATTTGAAAAACACTTTTGAAAACTGGAATAAAAAGCAAAGAGATGCAAAGAGGAAAAAAAAAAAAAAAGACAAGAATCAGAGGGCCCATATACAACTAATATGAGTTCCATAAACAAGGAGGAAATAAAAGAGGGGCCAACATTGTCAAAGGAATAATAGAATAAAGAATTTTGGAACTGAAGGACACATTTACAGATTGAAAGAATGATTAAGGGCCTGTCACAATGAATGAGGAAAGATCCACATCCAGGCTTATCAGCAGAAAAGCAGAGATAAAGAAAAGACCTTAGAAGTTTCCCAGAGTGAAAAATCAGCTCTCATTACAAAGATTCAGAGTCAAGATCAGATTCCACTGAACTTCTCAATAGCAACATGGGATACTGTCCAGTTGGAGCAGTGCCTTCGATGTTCTGAGGAAAAACGATTTCCAACCTTGAATTGTGTATCATGTCAACCCACAACCAAGTCCAAGAACAGAATAAAGTGGGGTTTTTTGACTTGCAATCATCAATATATTTACCTCTCAAGGGGCTGCAAAAAAAGCTGAACCTTTCATTTCTTCCAAACAAGGGAGTAAATAAAATAAAGGCATGAAATCCAAACCATAAAGGGCTGATTACAAATGAGAATGGATGAGAATCCACATGATAAGGGCAGATGAAATCTCCTGGACCACAGCAGTACAGATGCCTGGAGAGCAAATGGACAGACAGCCCCCAAAAAGACTTCCTCCGTGAAAGGAATAATGCTCATAGTTCATGACATGTGTTGGATTTTACTGAGAATATAACAGCAGTGTCAGAAATTTTAAGGGTACAGCTTTTGCTAAGGAAACAAAACTTTTTAGGGCTATTTTAAAGTCCAGGAAAAACAAAAAATTAATATGGGAAAAGAAATGTAAATTAAAAAACATGGTGTACTTCATCCATGAGTGACATGTTATGGTGATATGAACTTTAAATATTGGTGTAACCTCGAAGTGTGCTTCAGAGTGGGAATAAAGGAAGAGAAGCATGTATTTGTGGTATGTACTGGAAAAGGTGTGTCAGTCTGCTCAATCTTCATAAAGGGAAGTCAATCAATAAAGATATCTAGGGAACCAGCAGCTAGCGTAATGGCTATGTCGCTGGATTCCCACGTAGGCGACCGCAGTTCACGTCCCGGACCTAGTGGCTTAGAACTCACGCTGGGTGCGTGTGCGTGTGTGCCCAAGATCCCAAGAGGAGAATGGAGGAGAAGGGATTGCGGCATGACCATACCCCCTGGGGGGTGATTTTTCGCTTTCTGTCTCTCTGTCTCTCTCTGTCTGTCTGGCGAGTGCACGCGCCCTATAGCGAAAACCTCTCAAAAAATAAATAAATAAAAAAATAAAGATATCTAAAACATAAAAGTCAGCAGAGTGAACAGGTAGTTTAGAAACTTGGATACATATAAACAAATCAAGAGTTGAAAATCTTTTCTTGAAATGGGGCAATACTGGGGTCAGACAGCAGTGCAGGGGTGAAACACAACGAGGCAATCCCACACGGGAAGGTTCTCAGTTTAAGTACAGAGACCTTGGTGAGGACATGCACGTCCATGATCTAGGACTGGCTGAAGACTGGGGCTGTATCTCAGCATCTGCATCCTGAGGGAGGCGTTGTCATTCTTTCTCTCTCTCTCTCTCTCCCTCACTCATTGAACTGAATAAGAAATAGGATAGTAGAAGGGAACCAGCAGTTAGCGTAATGGCTATGTCGCTGGACTCGCACGTAGTCGACCGTGGTTCGTGTCCCGGACCCGGTGGCTTAAAACTCACGCCGGGCGCGTGTGCGTGCGTGCCCAAGATCCCGAGAGGAGAATGGAGGAGAAGGGATTGCGGCGTGACCATCCCCCCTGGGGGGTGATTTCTCGCTTTCTGTCTCTATGTCTCTCTCTGTCTGTCTGGCGAGCGCACGCACCCTACAGTGAAAATCTCTCCAAAAAAAAAAGAAAAAAAGAAATAGGATAGTAGAGTAGACAACCACTTTTTATTAAAATCCTTAAAGCGCCATATTACCTTCTCTTTCTTTCTTTCTTTCTTTCTTTCTTTCTTTCTTTCTTTCTTTCTTTCTTTCTTTCTCCTTTCTCTCTCTTTCTCTCTTTCTTCTTTTTTCCTGGTTTGCTACAGGGCATTGTGTGCTCATCAGAGAGTGAGAAAGAAAGAGAGAGAAAGTAGTAAATCACCCATCAGGGGAGGATGGCCACACCGCAATCCCTTCTCCTCCAGTCTCCTCTTTGGATTTTTGGCACACATGTTCTGTTTCACTTTTTAAAGTACACTTTTGTGTATTGATCTTATAACTTAAAATTAGGTAAAATTGATGTGGCATTGCAATAATATTCACCAGCATCTCTCTACCAGTATCTATGATTGTGAGAAGAAACTAAGAACTGCTTCTCACTCGGTATGATTGTGGGTTTAACCGAAAACGTCCTGTTATAAGAAGCCTGAATCCTCTTTATAGAAGAGATGTTTCCCCCTGAAACATTAAGGCCACTTTTGAGTTGTTCTTGTTACCTTGAATAGTAACAGACCGAACTACTAACAGTCATTCACTCTCAAAATGGTTTGTTAGAAAAGCGAGCATCATTTGGAAGGACCTTGAGGAAACAAAGTCAAAGACTAAAGCATTCAGATGGTGTAGAGAATGAGGTATATCTGGTTCAGAAATTCTGTCTAAAGGGTTGGAGCCAGACTGGAGGAGGAGAGGCTTGCAGGAGTCAGCTGCAAGGGTTGGGCACCCAGGACAGGATGGAGAGACTGGACAGTAGCATCCAGAAAGACATATGCTTCTATCTCATGGGTTTGCCATACACTTGTTTTGTGAGACACATGAACTTTGTAGCTTTAGTCATATAACAAACATAGTCAGATCTAAATCTGTGTATACATGTAAGAATTGTATTATTGTACTTTGGAAAAATTTCAAAGTAGCAACCTTTTACTGTAAATGCATTTTTTTCCTGTTTGTTAACCAGACCTAACCTAGCAGGTCCTGAGCCAAGTTGAAGATGTGTGAAGGGGAAAGAAGATAATTCCTTTTTAACAGCAATAGGAAAAAGAAAGCCTGTTGTTACCATGCACTGAAAATTAGTAGTATTATACTCTAAAGTTAATTTAGGCAAGATCTCTTACTATGTTATTCAATTGCCTGAGCAATTTTTTTTCCTTCTTTCTTTCAAGGTTTTATCATAGGGCATGTGCACTCACCAGAGAGAAACAGAGACGGTGAGAGGAAAAGTGATAAATCACCCCTTTGGAGACAGCTATGCTGCAATCCCTTCTCCTCCTGGGATCTTGGTCACATAACATATACACCTGGTGTGATTTTCAAGCCACCAAGTCCAGGACTTAAACCATGGTTGGCCATGTAGGAGTCTAGTGCCATAACCATGACGCCATCTGCTGGCCCCTAATTTGTTTTAACTTGTCTGAATAGAATCTAGTTTGAAGCACTAAGAAGAATAAGATGTCAGTTTGAAAAGAGTTCCTATGACAGCAACTTGAGAAACAACATCCAACTCCTCTGAAAAACAAAGAAAGCAAAATTAAAAAGTTTGGGTGAAATCACTGATGCTTTACAAAATCTTTATGTGAACAATTTCCCAAGGAAATCAGCAGTTTACAAATGGAATTCATTTTAAGAAGGAACAAGATAATGTTGAACTTGACACCACAACAGTAAGCCATCCAGATCAAGTTATGAAAAGAAAAATTACCTGTTCATGCCCTAATCGAAGAAGATCAAAAATTAACAGCAGAGACAATAACTAACACCAGAGATATGTCAATTGATTAAACTTACACACTTTTTTAAGAGAGATTTTTGCTATAAGGTGGATTCACTCTCCAGAGAGACAGAGAGAAAGAAAGCAAGAAATCACCCCCTAGGGGGAATGGTGACACCACAATCCCTTTTCCTTTAGTCTTCCGTCAAGATTTTGGGCACACATGCACACACGCCCATCTTGAGCTTTAAGCCACTGTCTGGAACTTGAACCATGGTTGACTATGTGGGAGTCCAGTGATGTAACCATTACACCATCTGCTGTTCCCCAGCTTACACAATTATTACTGAAAATTTTAAATCAAGTAATCTTTCTGCTGACAGGGTGACAAAACTATTGTACACAGGGCAGCTTCAGATAAGAGCAGAATTTTTAATGGACATTTTAAACAAGCAAGATCAAGATCCTGAACCATTTCCCTGAAGACCTGTAACGAGGGATGACACGTGGCTTTATAGTATTATCCTGAAGACAAAGCACAATCAAAGCAATGGTACCCAAAGGTGGAAGTGGTCCAGTCCAAGTGTAAGTAGACCAGTCAAAATAAAGGCCATGGTGACAGTTTTGTTCAATATTCAGGATATTTTGTTTGTTGATTTATAAAGGTCCAAAGAATAACACCTGTTTATTATGAGCATATTTTGAGAAAGTTACCCAAAGCTTTAACAGAAAAAATGCGCAGGAACTGCTTTAGCTAAAATAATATGTCAAAAGGGCATATTTTGGGGTGTCATGTCCTGAATTCTTAAAGTGTAAACCCATTTGTCTTAAGAAAATGCATGTGTATACCAGATATTTACCGTCTGAAAGGAAAATTTCTATAATGGTTTTCTATGAGTGCTTAGAAATATCGGTGGGTTTCACTGCTCTTTTTTTTTTTTTTTTCAGTCAAGGTTTCTCTAGGTTGAGATCCTCCTGTGTCTCAATCTCCCATCAGGTAGTATTAGAGATAAGTGCCATTGTAACTGGCTTTCAGGGTGGCCAGTACTGAAATCCAGACTTCTCCATGTGGCATCGGCCAGCCAAATGGTAGCAAATACCAGCCTATACTAACACAGCTGGCCCCACTTTTTAAAATGTATTATTATTTTTTTTAATGAATTGTCTAATTTTACTTTACCACAATAGGTAGGCCTTATTTTTGTTTATTTGTTTTCTTTTCTTTTGCAAAAGTGAGAGTGAAAGAGAGAGGTCCATCAAAGGGTCTCACACTGTGAAGCACCTCCTCCACCCTCCTGCCTTCCCAGTCAGCCAGGATCATGAGTAGGCACAGGTCAATCAGGGAAATCAAAACTGCAATCTTCTATGTAAATCCAGCATTACTGCAGCAGCACATGAGCATGATACCATTGAGTCAGCCTGGCATTATTTCTGAATCAGAAATAAATAATACACTATTTTCATTGAAAAATTATTAATTTTTTCATTTGTTATTTCTGAATCAGAAATAAATAAGACACCATTTTCATTGAAAAATTATTAATTTTTTCATTTAAATGAGAAAATATGTATTATCAGAAATTACTCTTTAAGTCCTTTCCAAATACTTCCAATAAAGTGTATTTCAATATAATATATATTATCTGAATACATATATTACTCAATATATCTGAATTAAGTATTTGAGGAGCTAACTAAATAACTTTCAAATCATAAAACAGTAATCCTGGAAGCAACTCTATAAAATGGTTTATATTTTTGAACAAGGTAATTCGATGATATACTTTGATATATTTAATATGGAAAGTATTTAGGAGCAGTGTTGGGGATGTAATTAAAAGGCCAACCACAAATCTTAAATGGGAACAAGCAGCATCTTTTGGCAGAAGCAATAACTGCTTTCATAAACTAAAGATTTCTGATAACATTTTATTACATGTGCACAATGGAAATCAAAATCTCACGGCTCCATTTAACAAATTTTGAAAAAAAAGGAATGTGACTCACCAGGAACCCAGGAAATACAAACGTGAGTTTTGAATTTCTTAAGTAAGAGAGAGGTCTATGAGAGTTTTGATGTACCACACAAGTGTTTTCTGCTCATCCACAGGGAGATAGCATAATTTGATTGGGAAAATTGGTCATAGAGAAACTGGACCATCTAGAACACAGAGGAAGTTTCCACTAACCTACAAGGCTCAAACTTACTAAAATAGAAATGAAGCCAATCTCAGAGCTTTTAGAGCCCTTGCTATTAGTTTCTAGTTTTAACCAAATTTTCTTTCCTGGCAGTAAAATATATATTACCTTCGTGAACATGTTTCCTTTCATACAAGGGCTCATCGTTATTGCTCCTACTATTAATGCAAAGTAGCTTGGATTAGTTCCAATTTAAGGTCTGTGGAAATTAGTTTGGTTTCCTTCCAGACTAAGCCAATGAAAATAACTGGTTCCATTCATTTATTAGTCCAGATAAACAGAGCCAGTTTTATTCTGGGCATAATGCTTATCTGTTTGACTGACCTGCACTGAAGCAGAGGGGAAGAGAGAAACCATGAAAGGCTGAAACTGAAAAATTGGACTCTCTCCAAGAGCTAACTATGTTCCAGAGCAAAGAGAAGTATTACTCAAACGAGCTGAAGTTAAGAGCCTTAGGCTCACTGGCGTTTTGACCTTTGAATACAGGGAAATTAAAGCAATTTAACAACATACTCCACAAGAACAAATTTTCTTAGTTTGTACTCAAAGATGCACAAGAATGCAAATGGAATTGTTCATTAGGGCACTGCTCCCCTTTTTAAAACAATATCTCCCCCTTTTCAAAAGTGTATGAGGCACGTTTCCTTTCAAAACTAAACTAAATTACCATTTATTTTTATTTTGAGAACTTTAAAATATCCTGCACATTCTTGAGCTAGTTGGAAATCTTCTTGTAATACAACCAGGGCTAGAAAATACTGGTTTATTGATATTGGCATTAATGTCAACATTACCTAGCCCGCAAGTAGTCACTATGGAATTGAACGCAATTGAACGTAGAAAACTTCTCTCCATTAGTTCTTCTCTTTTTCTTTCTTTTGGTTAAATTATTTTTAAGGAAAAAATACATTAGCATGGTAAAAATTGCAGAATGCAGAGGTTATGCAATAAAAAGTATGCTTGCTGCCTAGTCCAGATTCCCATCCAAACATAAACACTGCTTGCACTCTTTTGCTTGTCATTTCAGGAATTTTATGTGTATACACAACATTCGTGCATAATAAGTGAGTATATTAAGCATACACAGATAAATACAGTAATCCTCCCTGTCTATGATGGATATGTTTGAAGACCCTCAGTGAATGCCTAAAACTGTGGAGAGTATTACACCCTATATATACTGTTTTTTTTTTTTGGTCCTATTCATACTTACCTATTATAAAGTTTAACTTAGAAATTAGGCACATAACTAGTAATAAAATAAAATAATTATGACAATATACTATAATATAAATTATGTAAGTGTGATCTGTTTTGCTACCTCTCTCTCTCAAAATAGTCTTATTATTACACCCACATATTTTCATTTTATTTAAGCATATACCACACACTGTGGCCATAATTTGTACAGTTTGGAGTGCAACAACAAAACTAAAACTCAGTTTTTCTTCTTCACAATTTTATGTACAGAAGATTCATTCTTACTGTAGACATTGGAAACTTCAACATGGATTTTTTTCTTTTTTTTTGCTTAGTAAATGAAAAACTTTCACCTTTTCACTTACAGAAAGCACTTTATGGTTTCTGTTGGCATTTCTGAATTATCAGCATTCCTACTCTTTCTTTTCTTTTTTTTTTTTTTTTGGAGAGGTTTTTGCTATAGGGCACGTGTGCTCACCAGACAGAGAGACAAACAGTAAGAAATCACTCCCCAGGGGGGATGGCCACGCCACAGTCCCTTCTCCTCCATGCTCCTCTTGGGATCTTGGGCACGCACGCACATGCGCCCGGTGTGAGTTTTAAGCCACCGGGTCCAGGACATGAACTGTGGTCGATTACATGGCAGTCCAGCGACATAGCCATTATGCTAACTGCTGGTCCCACCAGCATTCTTACTCTTATACTTCAGGGCATTATTAAATAAAGAGTTAAGTGAAAATAAGTACTACAATGCCATGACAGTTAACCTGTTAACCCTTACTAAGTGACTAACAGAAAGATAGCTTGTACTTGGATATGTCCGACAAAGAAATTATTTATATTCCAAGGGAAACAAAGTGGGACAATGTGAGATTTCACTATACTATTCAGAATGGCTTGCAATTTAAAATTTATAAATTGGGGGCCAGAAGGTGGTGTGGTGATTAAGGGCACTGGACTCCCACATGGCTGAATGGCTGACCACAGTTTGAGTCCTGGACCTGGCAGCTTGCTTTCTCACTTTCTCTCTCTCTCGCTCTCTCTCTCTCCCCCTCTCTCTCTCTGGTCAAAGCAGAATTTAAAAAAATAATAAATTTTTTATTTCTGGAATTTTTAATTTAGTGTTTCTGAACTTCTGTTGATTCTGGGTAACTGAAACTGCAGAATGGGATATTGGGGATAAAGGAAGTAAGACTAGTGTTTTGAATTTAAGTGTTTCTCGAAAGGGAATTTTCTTCCTTATCCTTTCCTTAGTTTCCTCCCTACCTCTTTTTATCCTTCCTTTCCTTTCTTCCTTTTTCTCATCTTTCTTTCTTTTGTTCTTCTTTTTTTTTTGTTTCTTTAGTGTATTGTGTGTTTTTTAAATTCAAAATATGTTCTGGAGACCAGTTCAAATAGAGAGCTACATCATTCTTTGTAATGACTGTGTAATATTTAATTAGAGAATCCCAAAATATTCAGAAAAGAAGCCATTTTAAAGCTCAGGTGTGTCCTGGTGTGTTGAGGGAAGCTATGCTCTAGGCTCCATCTCCTAGACTTCCGAAATATTCAGACAAGAAGCCATTTTAAAGGTGAGTTACGTCCAGGCATGTTTGTGATAGTGCACTGTGTGGTTTTTATTTTTTACATGTAAAAAAATATTTTTTTCTCTTCTTTTGGTAGTATTTTTCTAGGGTTTTTTTTTTTTTTCTCCTTACTTTCTCACTCTAAGCTTCACTCTCCACACACTGAATGTCTAGATAAGCCTAGGTGCATAGTAGCCAAGAATCTGAATACTTTAGAATCATTGATATCCTCACCTCTTATTGAACCTCCTGCTTTAATGCATAAATTTCTTTTTATAAATCTGAACTCCTAATCTTTCTGTGGATACCACATTGTGAAGCTCAGTTGAGGATAGATTTTTGTCACAGAATGACCAAAAACAACCACAGAGGCACAAGAAACATGAGAAATCAAGAAAATATCTCTCCTCTAAGGGAAAAGAACAATCCCTCATCATCTACAGACAGTACAGTAGATCTTACGTAAATGTCTGATAGAGAATTCAAAATATTCATAGTGACAAAACTAAACAAGATACAAGAGCTGAGAGATAATGAATTCCAGAAAATGCAGGAGAAAAGAGACAACAAGTTCCAGGTGGTGTTGAAGTTCTTCCATGACATGAAAGAGGAAATACACACCATAAAGAAGAATCAAATGGAACTATTAGAAATGAAGGATGCCATTCAGGAAATCAAAACCTCCCTTGAAAGTATTAAAGGCAGATTAGTCCATGCAGAAGATCGAATCTCGGATGTGTAAGGCAAAACCTCTGATCTAGAAAACAACAACAACAACAACAACAACAAAAACAAAAATAAAAGCCCAAAAAACAAAAAATAACCCCCAAAAAGTGAGAATACTATATGAGAAATACTAGACCCCATTAAGTGCTCAAATGTCTGGATAATCGGTATCCCAGAAAGTGAGGAAACTAATAAGGACTTTGATAATCTATTCCATGAAATCTTGGAAGAAAACGTCACAAATATAGAGAGGCATGCAAATATCCAGACCCAAGAAATACAAAGGACCCCTAACAGAATCAATCCAAGAAGATCTTCTCCAAGGCACATCATAGCCACTGGCCAAATCTGCAAAGACAAGATCCTAAAATTGGCCATAGAGAAATGTCAGGTTACTCATAAAGGTTATCCGATCAGGTTAACCTCATACCTCTCATCAGAAAAAATGCAAGCAAGGAAAGAATGGGAACATATATTCAAAATACTAAGTGGAAAACAGTTTCAACTAAGAATACTACACCCGTCATCTTTCATATGGAAAGAAAGGATAAAAACATTCTCCAATAAACACGTCCTGAAAGAATTTGTCAATAACAGACCCACTCTTCAAGAAGTTCTGAAAGGAGTGCTCTACCAGGAAAACTAAAGATACATACAGAAATAAGAGAACAAAAGATAACCTAGAAAATAATGCTAGGGACAAGAAATATCAATAATAGCATTGAACTTCCAGGATTTAAACGGAAAGATTGGACCATAGTAACACTGCATATTCAACAGAAGAGTATTTGAACATAAGAGTGAAATCACGAAATAAAATTTGATGACTTTTGAGTAAAACATTACTGATTTCTTTTTTTAACTATGCTTCATTTTCCCAATTTAAACATTTTACTTTCTTTTGAGTTGTTGATAGGTTCAGCAATTTGTTAAAATATTTTTGTTTGTTTCTTTAAATGGAAACATAAACTTCTCTTCCTTCCTGACCCCTCTTGAATTGGAAATATTTGGGAGTATTCTTATTTTTTGGCAGAAGGATTATTTGCATAAGTTTAATATTGCTTGTTGCATTGAATCAGATATTGGAAATAGTCATTATTGGACAGGGCTTTTATTGGAATGTCATACCTGAAGATTAACTTGTGTGTTGGACATTTGCTTTTCAACAATTTGAGTAGTTGACATGTAAATATTTTCTCAAAAATATTTAAAACCATATTGTCTTCATTGTTATAGAGTCACAAACAAAATTATACAAAATTATAAGAAATATTTTGAGCACTGTCTTTAAAATTCAGTAGTTTAATATTTTGAAAGTTGTTTATTAACTGTCAAGAACTATGGTGTATGAGCAAAAATCTTTTTTTTTTTTTTTTGGAGAGGTTTTCGCTATAGGGTGCGTGCACTCGCCAGACAGACAGAGAGAGACATAGAGACAGAAAGCGAGAAATCACCCCCCAGGGGGATGGTCACGCCGCAATCTGTCTTTAAAATTCAGTAGTTTAATATTTTGAAAGTTGTTTATTAACTGTCAAGAACTATGGTGTATGAGCAAAAATCTTTTTTTTTTTTTTTTGGAGAGGTTTTCGCTATAGGGTGCGTGCACTCGCCAGACAGACAGAGAGAGACATAGAGACAGAAAGCGAGAAATCACCCCCCAGGGGGATGGTCACGCCGCAATCCCTTCTCCTCCATTCTCCTCTCGGGATCTTGGGCACGCACGCACACGCGCCCGGCGTGAGTTCTAAGTCACCGGGTCCGAGACGTGAACCGCAGTCGACTACGTGGGAGTCCAGCGACATAGCCATTACGTTAACTGCTGGTTCCTGCAAAAATCTTTTGATGTGTAAAGTAAATGTTAGTGGAAAAATGTAAAAATAAATAAATAAATGGGAAAAAATTATTTAATAAAAACATGTTTTTCATGTACCACCAAAAAATTTAATTATATGAATATATTATAACTTTTTTAATTAGTTCTTCATTGAAAGATAGTTGAGTTTTTACCTGTATTTCCCCTCTACAAACAATGCTTTAATAAACAGTAAACTTTCAGATGTACTTATTTGTGTCTCTGCATATATGTGTATGTATACACAGTATAAAGTTCTAAAAGTGGAATTGCTAGGTCAAAATCTATGTTTTATTTTAACAGCTCCCTGAGATACTCTTTTCAACAAATGATGCTTAGAAAACTGGATATCCTCCTGCAGAAAAATAAAACTAGACTTCATCGCTAATCATTCACAAAAATTGACTTAAAGTAGATAAAAGAGTTAAACATAAAGTCCAAAACCATAAAACTTTTAAAAGAAAACACTTGAGAGACACTATAAGTTGTTGAAGTAGGCAAAAACTTCTTGAATAAGCCTGTAATAATAAGCCAATATCACCAAAAATAGCTAAATGGGATTATATCAAGTGAAAAGTTTCTGCACAGGAAACACACACACATACACACACACACACACACACACACACACACACACACACCAATAAATAAAGTAAAAGACAACGACAGAATGGGAGAAACTATTTGCAAACTCTTCTTTAGATAAGAAGTTGACAGGTAGAATATATAAGAAACTCAAACAGCTCACTCAACTAAAAACCTAGTAATCCAATAAAAATGGGCCATGTACCTCGACAGACAACTGCCAAAGGAAGACATATGAATGACTAAGAAAGCAAATGAAAAAAGTCTTTAATGGAAATGCAAATCAAAACCACCAAGTATTTGGTGAGATATCCCCAAACTCCAGTAAAAATGGCTATGACTGAAAGCAAGCAAACAACAAAGACTAACATGTAAGGTTGCAGAGAAAAGGGAACCTTTGTGCACTACTTGTGGGAATGTAAATTAGTACAGCCTCTGTAGTAAACAATCTGGAGGTCTCTCAAAAATAAAAAAAATAGAAGTACCTCTCAACCAGCAACCCCACTGTTGAATATATATACCCAAAAGATAGGAAATCACTCAGTCAGAATGATATTTGCATATCTCTGTTCATTGCAGCATTATTCACAATATCTAAGTCATGGAATCAGCATAAATGCCCAACAACTGATGAATAGATTGAGAATATATCATACATATACATAATAGAATAGTACTCAGCCATAAAAAAAAATAAAATCCTGCCACTTGACACAGAATGGGTCAATCTAGAGAATGTAATGCTAAATGAAATAAGGCAGACTCTGAAAGACAAATACTGAACATCCCTGCTTCACATATACTGAATGTCTGCACTCCATGGTGAATACTGATAGACTGGAAAACATAGAACAGAGAGAGTAACAGTAGATAACAGAAGCTTCTTGGGATGAGAAGGAGGTTTAATGAGAAATTTTTAATGGACATAATAGTGCATGTAAATAAGGAGCAAAAGGCTATGAGATGTATACTACCATAGAGTAAAATATGGGCAATTTAATCCATATTTAAAAAAAAACAGTAGAAATATTATCAAATGTATACAACATAATGTAATGCTCATTATCAAAGAAGAGGATTATGTATATATCCTTGATTTGATTACCATACACTGTATACATGCCTTAGAAAATCATACTGAATCCCACAAAGATGCACATCCAATACCTTTAAACATGCAATCATAATTTTTAAAAAGAAGATAAAACAAAACAACAACAACAACAAAACAGAAAAGAAAAAACAGAAACCTCTCTGGTTTTTAGATTTGACAAATTTTTGTTTCCATTTGAATAATTTTATAATAAAATTATAATAAATCAAGGAGTTCCTTTTGTAAAATAGAAACTGTGATGAGCATTGATTTAAGATCAATAAAACATTAATTTTCAGGGGACAGCAGGTAGTGTGGTGGTTAAGTTGACTGGATTCCCACATGGTCAAATGTAGTTCAAGTCCTGCACCTGGTAGCTTAAAAATCACTCTGGGTGTGTGTGTGTGTGCCCAAAATCCTGAGAGAATTGGTTGTGGTGTTGTCATCCTCCATGGGTTGGGGGGAGGTGATTTCTTTCTTTCCCTCTCTCTTTGTCTCTCTCCACTCCAATGAGCAAATATACTCTAGGGCAAATACCTAAAAAAAAGAAAAAAAGAACATTGATTCTTGAATTCTCACTGCATAAGAATATCAGCATGTATGTAATGTCAAACTAGACCAAGAGGCTCTCCCTAAGTTTATGCTCTTTTAAAACACAGCCCCCTTGGGGCCAGCAGGTGGTATAGTGGTTAATGTGCTGGACTCCCACATGACTAACTGCAGTACGAGTCCTGGACCTGGTGGCTTGAAAATCATGCAGGATGCATGTGCACATGTGCCCAAAATATGAAGAGGAGAATGAAAGAGAATGGGTTGTGGTGGGACCATCTCTCCAGGGTGTAATTTCTCACTTTCCTGCTCACTGTCTCTCTGTTTCTCTGTCTCTCTACAGCAAGCATGCATGTACTATTGCTGGAAGCCCTGCTCCAGCCAGGGTGGGTACACAGGAAGGCAACACGGGTGATCAGGAATCAGACTGAGACCTCATGCCCCTTAGCATGTTCTCAGTCAGCTACAGCCACAAGCTCAATACTGCAGCCCTGATGGCGAGGAGACATGCGTATTTATTATTGAAGGAGTTTTACAGGAGTAGTATGGGTGAGGGGAAGTAAGTGAAAGATTTTACTCCAAAAGGTAAAGCATTCAAAGTATAGGAACAATAATCATAAAACATGACGTCTGTTTTGTTTAGGTATAAACAGTCATAATTCTTAGAATGAGGAAGTCCATTTGTCTGGTACACTCTCTCTTTAGATATTAATTACTGGGAAAGGTCTTTTAGATGAGAGGGCTCCCAGGAATCTTAATAACCTCAGTCCCAGGCCAACTTGATAATTTCAGTCCCAGATCAGCTTGAGAACTTGAGCTCCAGGTCAACTTCAGAACTTCAGCCTCAGGCTAGTGTGGCAGCAGATTGCCAATTACAAGGGCCTAGAAATAAATCCTGTCTGGTTTAGTAAAGACAAGGT
>NW_006159883.1:4321258-4324287 GCF_000334495.1 Tupaia belangeri chinensis
GGGCTTGGGGAATGGCAATCTTCCCTTGTCCTGAGATTAAAGGTGGCTCATGGTCTTTGTTTGGGGTATCAGCACCTCATGGATGAGTCCCTGAGCTCCTCCCAACTACTGAGATTGTTTTGCCAATTTAGTAGCTTTAACCTAAACTTTCCTAATGCTTTTCTATGTAATCCCCAGTAGGAGAAGTGAATGCAGCATTCTTTATTGACATTTTCCAGGAGGGTGGGGTGAATCTAATGGCAGTAATTCCCATTCACAGTCACTGCCTAAGTGGATCCGCATTCCTTCAGGATTATTGTAAAAGTTATAGTAAGGCTGGGGGTGCCTTTATAGGGTACCGGGGTATGGCAATAAGGCCCATGGCAGAGAAATTGAGTGCAGGCCAGTACAACAACACAGTGGAGGTCCAGAACTCGTAAACTGTTGACCTTGCTAACAGTTCCCCTCAGCCGAGTCCTTGCTCTAGGCATGAGGGGCAGTTCTTTCATACTCAGCTTGTGTTAACTGCATGGTCCCAACATCCTATAGCAAAAACAACAACAAAACCCAACTTTCAGTTTCTGAAAGAATTTGCCACCAAGTTGTGAGGAGGATATTTTCTAGATCATTTAGTTCATCAAAGCAATTCAGCTGAATTCTGTAAGCATCTATTTTGCATTTTTACCAAGACTACATGGACTAAAAAAAATTTCCATTCTATCATTGACTTCCAGGGACATTGAGTGAGAGAAGGCAACTGCACAAAGTCTTTAATGAAAGAGTCCTATTTGGTGCCTCATTGTAACTTGGAAAAATAGTATATTGCTTCTCACATTTCAAAGCAATACTGTGTAGGAAGCGATAAATGGGAAAGCATATTTCTCTAGCACATCGTAGGTGTCAGATATATTTTGAAGGAAAAAAGGAGGGAGAAATTGTAGGAGGAAGGCAAGGAAGAGAGAACATAAAAAATAAAAACAGTCTCCAGCATGCATCATCCAAAAAGACTTCTTTCACGCCTTATTTATCTTTGTATCCCCATCTGCCATGTGATGACTCAAGTACACATCATATGATCCATCTATCTTGAAAGATTTGATTTTCTCTCACCCTTTGGCACACACAAACTCATACAAACACACAGCTCTTTCATGCTTCTATGCCTTGGAACTCATTGTTGATTTTTCCAGGACATTCATCAGAAGAACCTACCTATCCTTAAATTGCTGACTCAAAGATCATTACCTATTACCTCTCTTGTTTTACCCTGGAATACACACCCATTTCATCTAGAATCCCTTGCCCCTAAGCCATATATCTCTGTTATCATTTTTCTTTTTTTCTTGCAGACCTCTTGTTAGTCTTGACTATCAATAGGACATACCTGTTTTCTTGCAATCACATACTATGTTATGATTACTTGTGAGTACTTTTTATGACTAGGTTAAATTTTTTTCATTGTCTTCCCTAAAGGTATAGGTTTATATTTCTCACAGCATTTAGCACCATGCATTTTATTTTATTTTATTATTTTAAAAATATTTATTTTTATAAAACAAAACTTACAGATCTTTTATTATTTCAACAGTGACACAGAGTATTATATTTAATTTAAAAAAATCTACCAGGCATCTACTATCAGGCAATGTTCTAATTTAATTATTTATGTGACATCATTAAACACTTAGTAATAATAACAAATAGTTGTAGGGCTTTCTATGTGCTGGCACTCTTTTAAGTACTTTACATAATTAACTTATTTCACACTCATAGCTATTATGGGGAGGTCAGTTTGTTCCTTTATTATTGTTTCCACTATCAGAGGTGGAAACGGAGGTACTGATAAGTTCAGTAATTAGCCCAATTTTAATAGCTAAGTTTGGTACCAGGCTTCAAATTTAGGCAGTCTGGTTTCAAAGTTCATTTTGGGGGCCACTTATGTGTGCTCCAGGATTTGAGCAGGTGAATATAGTGTGGAAAAATAGTCAGGTTATGCTCAAATATTCTATTATGGATGTGGGGTTGAGAGAGGCAAAATAACCTATTAGATTTTGCACAGCTCATTTGCAATGATAGGCTCAAAGTTATAATTAACTTCAAGTACTTTCTATTGCCTTTTATTCAGCTCAAATACAAATCCTACCTCTCCCTAGGTCACGAATCAAATCTCCATCTGTATTTTTCAGCAATGGTTTTTGTCTGCCCAGGATCTGTTTACTGCTATTATGTCTTCAGAGATCTGTCCCCTCTTGCTATCAGTCTATGATGATAACACATGAATTCTATGGCCTTATGGTTACGTCTTCCTCTCAGGAAGAATTTGAAGCTCCTGAGAACAAGAATTTCCTTTCTTCCTCTTCCTCTTCCTCTTCCTCTTCTTCTTCCTTCCCTTTCTCCTCTTCCTCTTCCTTCTTCTTCTATATAGATTATGTAGCTATTTCTAATGCATGATATACAACAAGAGTTGAAAATATTCATTGAATGAATCCCTTGTACATGGTACTTACTCAATATTTATAAGATTGAACTGTTTGTCGAATTTCATTGCAAACTGCATGGGTCTCGCTAGGGCTTTGCACCAGCTGGTGGAGTGGTAGGGAAGTAATTGAATACAACATGGCCAACTGCACAATTAGAGTCCTGGACCAGTGGTTCAGAAAACACTCTGGGCATGTATGCCTGTATGCTCAAAACCGCAATAGGAAAATGGAGAAGAGCTTATAGCATAGTCATGTCCCCTGGTAGGTGCTTTCTCTCTTTCTCTCTTTCTGTCTCTCTCTCTCTCTGGTTTTTGCCATAGGGCATGTGTGCTCACTGGAGACAGTAAGAGGGGAAGTGAGAAATCACCCCCCCAGGGTGGATGGTCATGCTGCAGTCTCTTCTCCATTCTCCTGGGTTTTTATTTGTTTATTTGTTTTTTGGGGGTTTTTTTTAGAGTTTTTTTTTTGTTGTTGTTGTTTTGTTTTGTTTTTGTTTTTGTTTTTTTGCTATATGGCATGTGCACCCACCAGGAAGACAGTCAGAGACAGAGAGACAGAAAGCGAGAAATC
>NW_006159883.1:4324382-4332530 GCF_000334495.1 Tupaia belangeri chinensis
TCTTTCCCTCTCTCCCCCTCTCTGTCTATCTCTCTCTCTTTGGTAAGTGCATGCACACTGTGATAAATTAATATATATACCTCACCAAAGTGTTAGAATGCCAGTAGCCAGAGAAAAGTCAAGTATGTCCCCTGTGTGTATTTTACTTTCTTACACCATTCAAAGACTAGAGTATTTGTGCTACTGGAAATTTCTGAGGCAGTTTTTATGCTAGAATCCCTGTAGAATACTTGAGCTTAATCCTACCTATTAGTCATAAGGGAGTGAGGATACTGACAAATTCCACATCTCGGAGAGAAAAATAATCAACATTCTTTAGGTAAAGGAGTGAAGAAATTATGATACCTATCTCAATGGCAGCATCAAGTTATCCCTCTGTAGTACTGGTCTACGTTGGATTAACACATTTAAAATTTCTAAACAGTAAACAAAAGATTACAGTGTCCAACCAACCCTCAACCTTTGAAAAATATAATTAAACACTAGCAAACAAAATGAACTCTAAATCAAAAATGTAACAAAGCCCTGTGAAACTTCAATTTTTTCCACAGATGACAACTTCTTAAAAATGAGATAAAATATTGAATTTCTTCAAAGTAAGAGTTTATAGTAGCCTGCTCTGCTGTGTCCTAAGCACGTTCTTGGTTTTTCTTGTAAGTAATTATGTGCTATTCCTAAGAAGAGAAAGTGAGGTAAGGGCTGACACAGTCATAAAAAGAACTTCTCTGTTTATATCTTCTCTGATACTTCACAGTGACCCTGGTTTGAGACCTACTGGTCAAGATTGCTTCCTCCTCACTCCCTCCCCCTTTTTTTAAAAATGAATACTTTAAAATTAATTTCTCTTGTGCATAAACCTTCATTTATTTCCCATTCCCACAGCAACAGTATTCAGTCCTGATAGAGGCAATGCAAAAAAGTGCTTTGAGGTCTCCCATGTGCAGAGCAGTCTACCTCATGCACTGGGAATATCTTATCACAATGCCTACTATTATATAAAGACCCTAATGGGAAAATGAGATGAAATAGTGATGATATTATAGCTAAAACAACTGGAATTGGAACCATAATTACACTAGAACAAAGGGAAAAAAAGAAAACAAATATAGATGGTTAAGTTAGACAAGGTGCAAATAATTAAAAGATTGTTCTTGATGCCACACATTCTGGTTCTTGTTTTTGACTCAAGAACCTAATATTTCCACCAATTACTCTCCAGACTGCTGAGTCTAGTTTCGAATGGCTATTTTTTCACTATGTAGACACAAAATCATATGAGTGGGATTGATGAGTTCAGGGAGTGGGGTGGTGTAAAAAGGCATGTTTGCCAAGAGAAAATTTAGCATATATCTGCATTACTTCTTTGTACTGTCATTGATACTTCTCCTTTTACTGGCTTGGCTCTAAAGTTACCATTTTCTGTCTCTATTTATTGCAAGACAACAGAAGGAGAGCTGGGCTTGGAAAGTAGCCCCCAAAGTACTTTTAACACTGACTAATATTTTCCGAGTTCTTATGATGCACAGTCATGCTGCTTAGACTCTATTTCGTTAAATCTGGTGCCCATGATGAAGGTACTATTATTAACCAAAATTCACAAATGAGGAAATGAGATTTGAATTGGTTAAAAGCAAACAAACAAAAATGTGCCCGAGGTTATAAGATGTACTTTTTTTGAGAGGATTTTGCTATAGGGCACGTGTGCTCGCCAGACAGAGAGAGACAGAAAATGAGAAATCACCCCCCAGGGGGGATGACCACGCCACAATCCCTTCTCCTCCATTCTCCTCTGGGGATCTTGGGCAGGCACACTCACACGCCTGGTGTAAGTTTAAGCCACCGGGTCCGGGACGCGAACTGCGGTCGACTCCGTGGGAGTCCAGCGACATAGCCATTATGCTAACTGCTGGTCCCAGTATTTTAATCACTATTCTAAAATGACAAATGAAGACTATAGATGTAATAGTCTGAGATAAGGTAATGGTTGAGTGATAAGAGTTTTGGTCTGGGAATAAAAACCTCAAACTCTTAGCTTCTATTAAACATTCTGGGTTTCAGTTCTTCATCTACTGAGGTTATAGAATTATTGTGAAACTCAACTAAGATGATGCTTACTTTCAGGACTGTAAATGTATGCAAACCATACAAATGTAGTGTATTACTCTATTGAATAAATGGATTGAGAAATTTTTTAGGACGTTCTCTTCAGAGAAGTTAAATCAAGGGAGTCCAGACTTAATATTAGGGAGAAAAAGTTGACTACATGATAAAAGATTCTGATATTTGGAAAGTTGGAGAAGAGGCAGGAAGAAGGGCCCAACATGGGTTTAAGAAAGCAAAAGTAGTACCAAATAGAAGATGAATGCATGGCAGCTGTCATGGCATGAGGATGTTAAGGTATAAAGAAAAAGAAGGAACAAAGAAGGAAGGAAGGAAGGAAGGAAGGAAGGAAGGAAGGAAGGAAGGAAGAAAGAAAGAAAGAAAGAAAAAGAAAGAGAGAGAACAAAGAAGGAAGGAAGGAAGGAAGGAAGGAAGGAAGGAAGGAAGGAAGGAAGGAAGGAAGGAAGGAAGCCATTGCCCTAACTGCTGGTCCCAGAAAGTAGATTTTTCTTTTACAATTTTTTTTTTTACTGTACCCTTTGAAGAGTCATTTATCTAGCTTTTAAAATGTATTCTATAGGGTTAGTACACTGTCTGGAGAAAGAGAGAGAAAGACAGACAGAGACAGAAACAGTGAAAGCACAAACCAAATCTAGATTAGTGTAAGAAAGTAGATTTTTCCTTTTTTTTTTTTTTAGAGGTTTTTGCTATAGGGCACGTGCACTTGTGGATTTGGGGCATGCATGTAGGTGTCCAGCCTGTTTTTAAGCCACAGTCAGGATTCCAATCACTCTATTGGCCATGTGAGATCCAGCCACTTTAACCACAGCAGCACTGGCTGACCTCGGTTTTTTATTCTTTGACTGCTGAATCATCTACGTTTGTTATGCAGCTGCTCAAACAAAGACAAACCTATTTTGAATAGGAGAAAACTGCACTTTTGCTCTTCTTCATCTTTCTCGTGGGGGGAGGTTATGAGATAGGTTATTTCTTTTTAAAAATTTTTAAAAATATTTATATATTTTATTATTATTCATACATTAAATCACTATACATCATTTAGATTGTGAAGAGACTTGACCGAGCATGATATACACCTCAGTCCAGCCCAGCTGAGACCACCATACACATCCTCGACAACAGGTAATAGACCTTATCTGTGTCCCACAAGTGTCTTACCCCTCCATTTTCCCGCCAAATTTCCTACACTCTTCCCCTCTCGCACTCTCTTTCCATTTTGTCTCTAGTGTCCATTACAATTTTTAATACTTTTATATTCTCCAGCCTTTCATTCTCTATCGTAGAGTGTGGACAACCAGTATATGTTAAGTGGAGACATGCAATGTCTCTTTTTCATAGCCTGACTTGCTTCACTCAGCAACAAATCTTCCATATTCGTCCACTTTCTATCAAATTCCAGGGCCTTGTTTTTTATGGCTGGATAGTATTCCATGGAATATATGTGCCACAATTTTTCAATCCATTCATATTTGTGGACATTTGGGCTGGTTCCATGTCTTAGCAATCATGAATAAGGCTGCAATGAATATAGATGTGCAAGTGCTTTTCCGAATGAGTGCTCTCCTGTCCTTTGGGTAGATACCCAGGAGTGGAATTGCTGGATCATATGGTAGTTCTATCTGAAGTTCTTTGAGGAACCTCCATATTGTTCTCCACAGTGACTGGACCAATTTACATTCCCACTCCTTTCACCACATCCCCTCCAGCACTTATCATTATTATTATTATTATTTTTAATCTTTGCCATTCTGACTGGGGTTAGGTGGTATCTCACTGTGGTTTTGATCTGCATCTCCCTTACAATGAGGGATGTTGAGTATTTTTTTCATTTGCTTTTTGGCTGTTCATATGTCTTCCTTAGAGAGTTGTTTATTCAGCTCATTTTTCCATCTTTTAATTGGATGAATTATTTTCTTCCAGGTAAGTTGCTTGAGTTCCCTGTGCATTCTAGTTATCCGTCACTTATCTGAGCCACAGCTTACAAAAATTCTCTCCCATTCCAAGTGTTGTCGATTTACACTAATTAGTGTCCTTTGTTGTACAGAAACTCCTTAGTATGATGTAATCCCACCCGTCCACTTGGGGGATTATTGTCTGTGTTTTGGGAGTCTTGCTTAAGAAGTCTTTGCCTACCCCAGTGTCTCCCAGAGTTTCCCTAGTGTCTTCCACTAGTAGTTTTATAGTTTGCAGTCTTAGGTTTAGATCTTTGATCCACTTTGAGTTAATTTTTATTAATGGTCACAGATAAGGGTTCAGATTAATTTTTCTGCAGGTGGATACCCAATTTTTCCAACACCATTTACTAAAGAGGTTTCCCTTATTCCAATGTATTGACTGGTACCCTTTGTCAAAGATGAGTTGACTGTATGTTTTGGGGTTTATTTCTGGAGTCGCTACTCTCTTCCATTGGTCCTCATGTCTATTTTTGTGCCAATATCATGCTGTTTTGATTATCACAGCTTTGTAATATATTTTGGGGTCAAGGAGTGAGATACCACCTACTCCAGTGACATAGCTATGTTATTTCTAAGAGCCATGAGCTTTTTACATTTTTTTTTCTTTTTCTTTCTTTCCTTTCTTCTTTCTCTGGACAGGAAGCTCAAAAGGTTGAATTTGAGATTTTTGCTAAATAATTTAGACCAGAGGTTCTCAGTAATTTTTTTTTAACTTTTTTTTGAGAGTTTTTTTTTTTTTCTTTCTTTTTTTTTTTTTTTTTTCATTTTTTGCTATAGGGCATGTGCTCTCTCCAGAAAGACAGAGAGACAGAAAGTGAGAAATCAACACCCGGGGGGGGGATGGCTATGCAGCATTCCCTTTTCCACTCTCTTCTCAGGATCTTGGCATGCATGCACTTGTGCCTGGTGTGAGTTTAAGCTACTGGGTCCAGGACTCGAACCTCAGTTGGCTACATGGTAGTCCAGAGATCTAGCCACTATGCCATCTGCTGGCCTCTTACTTTTTTTTAATAGAGAGAGATTTTTGCTATAGGACATGTGTGTTTGCCAGAGAGAGACAGAGAAACAGAAAGCAAGAAATCACCTCTCCAGGAGGGATGGCCACATCACAATCCCTTCTCCTCCATTCTCCACTCAGGATTTTGGGCACACATGCACATGGCCCAGTGTGGATCTTAAGCCCCCAGGTCCAAGACTTGAACTGCAGTTGATTAAGTGGGAGTTCAGCAATGTAACCATGGCATCATCTGCTGGCCCCTCTCAAATTTATTAAGCATCAGAACCCCTAGAATTAATTTACCAGATTTAACAATGAAAAATACAGAATATCCAGTTAGATTTAAATTTCAGATAAACAACAAATACTTTTTTCAGTATAAGTATGTTTGAACACCATATAGGTCATAGTTATACTAAATAATTATTCATTATTTATCTGAAATTCAAATTTAACTGATGCCCTGTATTTTATTTGGGAATACTACTGAGAAAGCTTGTTAAAATGCAGATTTTACTGGTCCATATTACAATTCTGTCTGTCTAAAATGGAACCCATGATACTCCATGTAATTCCAATGCAGTTTGTTCTTAGACAATGCTTAGAAAGATGCTGGTCCAGCTTGATAATGTCAGCTCAGGAATGAAAGATTTCACGAGGACAGAAGAACACCTAGTAGAGAGAAGGAAGGTATGAATATCCACGGTAAGCCTAGGGAATACTAGAGGACCTGGTCTTTGAGTGACAACAGAGTTAACTTTGAGTGCCAGGACCCCAGTGTGGTAATAAGAGAAAGCATTGATGAGCTTCTTATTGTGTCATTTAGTCTTCTCAACGACCATATAAAGAAGATAACTATTTTTATCTCTATCTCAGTAGATGAGAAAATAAGAGTTCAGGATTGATCAACTTGCCCCAGTTCATACAGGTAGTATTTAGTGAAATCAGGGTTTGATCCAAGTCGAATTGTTTCCAAGTTCTACATTCTGAACCAGTCCTATGTATCAATAGAAGGTTTAAGAAATTTTAATTTTATATGTAGCCTCCAATAAACAATACAATGGTTTGACTTGAAGATTTTTCAACTTTAGGATGGTATAAAATTATCGCAATTTTGATGTACTTTGAATTTTTTTCTTTTAGCAAGTAACTTTCTAAAAAGTTTATTTCTCCATAGGCCAGCATGTGGCATGATAGTTAAGATGTTAGACCTTCACATTTTTAACTGCGATTCAAGTCCCATACCCAGCGGCTTAAAAAATCACAGCAAGGACATATGTATGTTTGCCCGAAATTCCAAGAGGAGAATAAATAGAAGAGATTGCAGTGTGACCATTCCTCCTGGGAAAGGGGCATTATTTCTCACTTTCCTTCTCTCTGTCTTTCTCTATCTAGCGAACACATTAACACATTCACCCTATGACCAAAACCAAAAAACAAAACAAAACAAAACAAAAGGTTATTTATTTAGAGAGACTTTTGCTATGTGGTATATGCATTTGCCAAAGAGACAGAAAGTGAGAAATCATGCCCGAGAGGGATGACCGTGCTGCAATCCCTTCTCCTCCATTGGAGTTTGGGCATGCAGCACACACACCTGGCATGAGTTTTACGCTGCTAGGTTCGGGACTCAAACCATGGTTGACTATGTCAGAGTCCAGCAACATAATCATTATGCTATCTGTTGGTGGCAAAAAATGGTCTTATTTCTTCTATGAAAGAGAGAGAAAGAGCCTTCCAGGATCATGGGCACATAAGTACCTGCCTGGAATACACAAGGAGACCTTGGGTTATGAGCCCATGACTACTCCATGTGGCTTCAGCATCATGAAACATTATGTTACCACTCTACCACCACGACTGGCCTGAAGTTTTAGCTTTTTCTGGGCTAGCACTGCATAGTACATGTGATATCTAACACTTTATTATAAAATAAGCTTTGTATTAAATAATTTTGCCCAACTAATGAAAGTGTTCTGAACATGTCCAAGGTAGGCTAGCCTAAGTAATGATGTTTGGTAGATTGAGTCATTAAATCCAGGGCCCAGCAAGTGGCATGGTGGTTAATATGCTGGACCCCCATATGGTCAATTCCCGGACCTGTTGGCTGGCTTTCTCACTTTTCCTCTCTCTCTCTCTCTCTCTCTCTCTCCATCTCTGACTTTTCTGGAGCATGCAGATTACTTACAGCAAATAGAAAAATAAAAAAATAATATTTCTGGTGAATGCATATGCCTTACAGCAAATAGAAAAATAAAAAAATAATAAATTAAATTAAATAAGTAATTTCTTTTAGAAAGTTATTAAGCTCATTTACAACTTGAGATTCTTTCAATGTATTATGAGCTTATTGGGGTATAATCCCATCATAAGTTAAAAAGCACCTGTGTTTTTTTCCATTATGGCCTTCTTAAAATTTCTAAGTTAATTAAAGTATAGTCAGGGGTTTGACATTTACCTTTTGTAACTGTTCAAAGATTTCCACATTGTTACATATAATAGCCAAAGGGCCTGAGATTTGTAAAAAGCCTAAAGATCTGAGCAGACAAAAATTTTGGAGAGCTAATAGATTAGTTATTGTTTAAGTAAAACTTTTTCTTTTCTTTTCTTTTTTTTTTTTTTGGTCTAGTAGTCTCAGTTCCAGCCAGAACCCATGATCCTGAAGGGGAGTGGGTCAAGAGATACCCGCCTTTGGGGAATAGACTAACAATTTTCTCACCAGGTGACTCAAGACAGCTGAATAGGCTCTGAAGAGAATGTTACCTGATACCCCTAAATAGAGTGAGGAATCAAAGGAAGAACTGGAACTGATCAGACTGGAAAGTAGACAACTCAGAGAAAATAGGACTGTGATTTTCTAACATTTACAGAACTAGTAGAGAGAAAGGTGATGAGCAAGAACCACATGTTAAATATTAGTTGGAACATTTTTTGACTCAATAAATATGTGGTAGATTGCTATTTTTCAAATGATTCTCTGCCTCCCTTTGGATTGTCTGACTTCCTAGCCTGATGCCCAGTGGAAGAATTCTACATGACGTGGGACCAACACATTTCACCACGATCTCTCTTTCC
>NW_006159883.1:4332561-4333570 GCF_000334495.1 Tupaia belangeri chinensis
GATCAAATCATCTCAGAAAGGGGCTCCTCCACCAGCTGGGCTCCTAGAGGGAAATCAATGGAGAGGTGAACCACACTGATCTGTGATAGACACATACGTAAATAAGAAAAAATCCTCTATTGTTGTAAGTCACTTACAGTTTAGGGCCAGCTGTTACTGAAGAATACCTTAGCTATCCTGACTTGTGAAATAGGAAAGTACTTTCTAAAAGTCAATGTTGACCAAAAGTGAAAAGGACTACCTTCAGAAGTGGAGAGTTCCTGAACAGGAAATATTCAAACCTGTAACTTTAGAGACACTTTGAATGATGTTAAACAACAATAACAAAATGAGGGCAAGAGGTGGATTGAAATCTTGGCTAAGTGGTTGGACCTTAACCTCCCATCCATATCTGATACTCTATGTTATATTCACAGGAGGTAGGACAAGGTACAGAATGAACAAGGCCAATTTTGTAAATTCAAATTTTCAACTCACTGGAAGAAGAGAAACATATGACACTAGGGTAGACACATCCCAGTTTGTGGTTACTGAAACTTAGAGTATTAGCTTATACTTGTTTGAGAAGAGGTTACTGGAATGCAATTAAAAGGAGAGTTAAATATTTATATGGTTTGAGATTAACCATAGAAGAGCTTCAGGGGAGATTGAGAACACTAGAATAGCTAGAGAAAGTGTAATTTAATCACTGCCTGAACCTCTCCCCAGAAGCCGGTCATCGCTAGCTGGTAGTGCCAAGCACGTGGCTTGGCCAGAGATCAGAGAAGGCCGGGTCACAGAGTGGGATACCACCCTCCTTTGGATTCACAGTGCCCAGAGAATTACCTAGTCAGTATTCATTCTTTTCTTTTCCCTCTCTATTCTTGTTTGTTCCTTTCATACTTCTGAACTTTTACCTCTTCTCTTCTATTTCTTCTTTTCTTTTACCTCTCTCTTAAGATTATTTCTATTTTTTTTTTTTTTTTTTTTTTTTTTTTTTTTTTTTTTTTTTCCAGGGGGCTGGTGGCTC
>NW_006159883.1:4333585-4360311 GCF_000334495.1 Tupaia belangeri chinensis
AAAGAGGGAGGCAGAAAATAGGAAAGCATTCCCCATGAGAGATGGTCACATTGCAATCCCTCCTCCTCCATTTCTCCCCCCCTTCAGGATTTTTGTCATACACACAAGCACTTGCTGCATTTCTTTTTTTTTTTGAGAGGTTTTCGCTATAGGGCACGTGCGCTCGCCAGACAGACAGAGAGAGACAGAGAGACAGAAAGTGAGAAATCACCCCCCAGGGGGGATGGTCACGCCACAATCCCTTCTCCATTCTCCTCTCGGGATCTTGGGCACGCATGCACACACGCCCGGCGTGAGTTTTAAGCCACTGGGTCTAGGACGCGAACTGCTGTTGACTACGTGGGAGTCCAACGACATAGCCATTACGCCAACTGCTGGTCCCCACTTGCTGCATTTTTAAAGTCTCCAGTTCCAGGACTCATACTGCACAGTTGGTCATGTGTAATACAGTGACCTAAGCCACCATGCCACAGGCTGGCCCAACTTTATCTCTTTTAGTAATCTGACTTCTCATAATTTTATCATCTCTCAGCAATATGATCTTGTTTTCATCTGCCCATTTACATAAACAAGTATGCTAGGACTATAAAAGGATAAAAACAAAGCAGACTTATAAAATGAAGGAAGCTTTTATTTAAAAAATGAATTAGCATGTAGTGGTGGGTATACCTTGTAGAAGTATGGCTTTAGAGAAACAAAGAGATCTAGCTTAAACTCAGCTCCATTGCTTATGACCTCGGTGACCTTGAATAAGTTACTCAACCTCTCTGTTTTTAGTTTCCTGTCTTTAAAAATGAGACTAATTAACTACTTAGGACCTTGTTGTGAAGATTAAATAAAGTGAAATATGTTAAATTGCTAATATACTATCAGCGCCAAGTAATAGGTCAGTATTACACAGTTTATGCAATATTATACTTCAGTTTAGATCTGTATTGACAATTTTTTCACCTGTTGAAATGCACTAAGAGCTGGAACCATTTTCTGTTGTTTTTGTTTGTTTGTTTTGTTTTGTTTTGTTTTCAGTGTCTACAATTTTACTGGGCACAGGAGATATAATAAGTACTCTAACATAGGGAACTAAAGTCTACTTCTAAGCCTGATCTTTATTCTTTTAACATATAATATATATTATGGAATGAATGTTGTGTCCATCTCAAACTCACATGTTGAAGGCCTAATCCCCCATGTCATGGTGTTTGAAGAGATGGCCTGTAGACGTGATTAGACTTAGATGAGAACGTGAGGGTGGGTCCCCAATGATGAGATTAGTATATAAGAACAGGATGGGAGGCCAGAGTGTTCTCTCAATCATGCCAGGACTCAGCAAGAAGAACAGCATGGCCAAGAAACCTCTCAGGAAGAATTGAATCTCCTGGCATCTGGATCTTAGACTCCCCAGCCTTTAGAACTGTGAGAAAATAATTTCTGTTGCTTAACAACCATCTACAATACTTTGTTGTAGTAGCATGAGATGACTAAGAATATATATATTTATAATCACCCTCCAGTTATGTAGAGCACTTCTCATCTTAGTGTAACTGAGTGAAGTTTAGGGACACTGCTCTAGTATACAGGATTTGTAGTGTCAGTAAATGTTATACCCAAGGAAGAGAATAGACACAATCTCAGTCATTAAGATTTACATTCCAGGCTAGCCACCATGGTACAACAGCAAGTGGCACTCTGCAATGCTGAGCATCTGTGTGTGTGTGTTGGGAAGTGGCAGGTGCATGTCCCCAGGTCTTCCTGTCCACTAGGCATATTGTGTATGTCTGTGATCCTGGCCAGCTGAGGCAGGGGGTTTGGATGCAGTGTGGGGACACTGTTGGATGACTGTCTCTTGCTTTTCTCCCCCTCCTCTCTTTTCCCCCCCAAACTCTTTATCTCAAACTGATACAATTTGAGCAAATAAAATATTCACGTTGTTGAGATGCTAAATAGCTGTCAGTGGTATTTTGTAGGAAAACATTTTGGTTGTCAATATTAAAAGTATTATTAAGGTAGACATATAAGGAAGCATAAACTTGATTTGTTACTCTTGAAAGGAGAAAGAAAAATACAATGCATATGTTTCAGCACACAGAGAATGTGAGATGTATATGGCTATTTAATAATAAAAGAAAGCTATTTTTGGAAAAAGTTTTACAGTAAATATTGGTTATGTGATGTTGGTAATTAAACATAACAGTTTCACCAGCTGTCTCTACACTTGTCAATATCACATGTTTGAGATGCTTAAAGAAAACTAAGCATTGGCATATTCCGTTTAAATTTTTAAAATATTGGCTGGAATCTGATTTCTTATTTCTAGTAATCATTCCGCAATTCACCATATAGTTTGTGTCCCCACATTAATTTGCTTGTTTTAAAGAGCTTATCTTATTGCCAACTTCTTCTGAGACATTATTTACTTCCGATTCATTCAATAACTGTCTTTTGTAATTTTTCCTTTTGATTTATTATTGTTTTACAAATTCTTGTGTCAAGAGCTATCTTTCAAACTTTTCTAATTTACAAATTTTAAGTTTTACATTTCTAAAGCTGTGAAAAAACTTTTAATACAAGCAGATCTTAACCATAATTTTTTTCCATGAAGATGTTTCATTATAGTTGGACAGTATATATGCCTTTCTTATTGGTGTCTTTAAAAAAGAAAATTGCTAGAGGGTACGTGCAATTGTGGGAGTCAAAGGGGGGTGATAGAGAGCAAGAGAGTAAGTGATAAAACACCTTATGGGGAGTGGCCATGCTGCCATCCTTTCCCCTTCTCCATTCTCCTGTTGTGATTTTAACTTGCATGCATGCATGTCCAGTATGTTTTTCAAGCCATTGGGTCCAGGATTCAAACTGCAAAATTGGCCATGTGGGTTCCAGCTGCCTTAACCACCATGCTCTCTGATAATTTTTTAAATAATTATTTATTTTATTTTATATGTCATTATTGCTCTTTTTAAATTTGCTGCAAGGCATATGCATCCACCAGAGAGAGAGAGAGAGAGAGAGAGAGAGAGAGAGAAAGAAAGCAAGAAAGCAAGTCACCAGGTCTGGTACTTGAACCCTAGTTGGCCATGGGGGAGTCCATACCTTAACCACCATGCCACCTGCTGGTTCAACCACCTGATATCTTTTTTTTTTTTCCATTTTGAGAGTGTTTTGCTATAGGGCACGTGTGCTCTCCAGAAAGACGGAGACAGAAAGTGAGAAATCACCCCCCAGGGGGAATGGCCACACCATAATCCCTTCTCCATTCTCCTCTCTGGATCTTGTGCATGCATGCAACCGGCATGAGTTTAAGCCACTGGGTTTGGGACTTGAACCGCAGTAGACTACATGGGATTCCAGTGACATAGCCATTACACCAACTGCTGGTCCCATCAGCTAATATTTTTTAATACTAATCTTCCTATATTTATAATGTTTATTTGGTCATTACGACATTTCTAATTAAAATAACACTGATTTGATAAATTTAGAGTTATCAGAGCCATATTCAGATGTACCAAAAATAAACCAAAAAAAATTATTATTTTTTTTTTTTAATTCTGAGACCAGCAGATGGCATAATGGTTACATTGCTGGACTCCCACATAGTCAACTGCAGTTTGAGTCCTGGACCCAGCAGCTTAAACTCACATTGGGTGTTTGTGCATGCATGTCCAAGATCCTGATAGGAGAATGGAGAAGAAGGGATTGTGGCATGGTCGTGGGGTGACTTCTCACTTTCTGTCTCTCTCTTTCCGGTGAGCACATGCAGCTTATAGCAAGAACCTCTTTAAAAAACTTTTTTTAAAAATTCATGATAGCATGCAGGTGTGCATATGTGAGAAGTTGAGAGCTCAAGAGAGAGGTACAGAGATACATGAGCATCCTCCACAGGGTTTGTGACGTTGTCCATCCCCTTCCTCTGCTCCTCGCCTGTGTGCCTTGATGGGTCAGGGCGACTAGACCAGATACTCACACTGCAACCACCATATGAGCTCCAGCTCCTCTTTAGCAGAGTTGTCCTGCATCATAGAACTCTTCGTCCAGCTCCAGCGCCCCCACCTCCTAGGGTTCTGCCAACTCAATGATGTCCAGGGGCTGCATTTTCTCCTGCCACTTCAGAACCTCAGCAGAGAAGCAGCAAACCAAACAAAATCACGTCAGAGTTCTTTTCTACTCAGAGTATCTGTTCCTGTTTTGTGCACAGCAGTTATTTCCTCAGCCATGATGAAAACGAACCACTTTCTTGCCCATCAGCCTGTAAGTGCCATGGGAGCAGAGAATAAACTGTTCACCCCAATATTCTGAGCAACTATCACAGTGCTGGTTGTGCATTGACACTCCATAAAAACAAGTATTTATTAGATAAATGATAACAGTTCCTGCTCCAAAACTACAGTGATTCCCTTTTGCCTAGTAATTTAGCATTAATTCCTTACCACAGCGTCTAGGTTTTCCTTTTGCATACCCTGTCCTATCCTAATCAGAACAAAACAGGCCAGGCCTACTACATACCTTAAAAGCTTTTAGACACCAAGGCATGCCTTGTGCAAAACTCTGACTTTCTATTTCATTGCAAAAGAGTGATTAGGTTATCGATAAAGTCATGATGTATTTTTCTATGCAAATATGCATCATAACTTTCCTGATAACCCAATATATCATCTTCTTTATTTTCTATCCAAATATGCATCATGACTTTCCTGACAAACCAATATATCGTCTTCTTTATAAAGAGTCTTCCTGTCTTTCTAGCCAACTGGGCTTCTTTTCTTGGTGTATCCCCACAGTGTATGGCTCTTATCACATTTTGCTTTTGATTATATGTATTTGTATTCATGTCTTACGTTCCCATCCACATGGTAAAGTTCTTGGGGAAATGGGTAGTGAATGAGTTTCATTACTTCCCACTGCTTAGTGCACATTGTAAGTCTTTTAGTCAATTTTTCTGTGGCTATAAATGATAAAGGTTTAGTCGGCTCACAATTCTGAAGGTCCATGGTTGAGGGGCTGCTTTTAATCAAGACTTTCTTGCTAGTACGGATTCTCTGCAGAGTCCCAAAGTGGTGCAGGGCATCATATGGTGAGAGGGCGAGAGGGTGTGTGACCTCTGGTCTCTCTTTTTTGATAAAGCCACTAGTATTCAATCATGGGCACCCATTCCTTATGACCTTGTCTAATCTTAATTACCTAACAAAAGCTTCACCTTTTTTGATTGTTTGTTTGTTTTTTGCTCCAGGGCATGTGCACTCCCTGGAGAGAGACAGAGAAAGTGAGAAAGCACCCTTGAGTTGGGCAGTTAATCCCAAGGAGGGATGGTCAAACTGTAATCCCTTTTCTTCTCAGGATCTTGGCCATACACATGCACACAGCATGTTTTCAAGCCTCCAGGGTCTGAAATTTCTACTGTGCAGCCAGCCATGTGAGATCCAGCTGCCTTCACCGCCACACCACACACAATCCCAGGCCTCATCTCTTAATGCCATGGTTTAGTTAACTTTCTCCCCTCTTAAGAAGAGCAAACAATTTTAACCACATACATTTTGTAGGCAACACATTCAAAACATAGCTGTAGGCATTTCATCCACAGTCATGAATGTATGTTCGGTGAGTGGACCATCAGAGTTCACAAATTGAGAAGGATGGTACTAAAGGAAGACACATATTATTCGAGTTGCACACTGTGATGCAGGATACAAGATTCTACATCAGCCTGCATAAACCCAATGCCCACAATGCTGTTACTACCTCTGCAGGTGTGGGTAACTGTGCAGGATACAAGATTCTACATAAGCCTGCATAAACCCAATCCCCACTTTGCTGTTACTACCTCTGCAGGTGTGGGTAACTCGCACATATTTTGAACCTGTTTCTTCATTGAAACATGCTAGTAATGGTATCTATCTCAAAGGGCTTTCATGCAAATTAAATGAGATAGTTATGTAAAATGCTTAGTATGCATTATAAGCATTCATTAATACTCACTTTATAGCATTCTTATCACTATTATTTGAGCATTAGATGTTTGACTATTTAGCAGTTGATATGCTTGCTTTGTAATATTGAATTGTAGATTAGAAAGCATCTCTGCACAGAGTAGCTCTCCATCAACAAAGCAATAACAACAACCAAATAATTGAAGGCCCAACACATTCTTTTGGAAAACTCAGAAATTTTCTGCATTTGTCCATTTAATTTGCAGTAGAAACCTGTGATACGTTTCTTATCATAGTAGATAATGTCCAAGAAATTTCTCATTAGGCTAACAACAACAATTGTTTATTAATACTTCTGTCTAGTCATTTAATATTCATACAGCATATTAACAAATGCATTGCTCCTACAGAAATGAACACACGATGAAATACCTAAGCCACTGTATCTTCTCTGCAGCTTTCTGGTCCTACTGAAGGAAACCATCAGGGACACACATCCATCAGCAGAGCACAAGACCTGGAAGGGTACCACTCGGGGAACACTCAAGATAATATTACCATTCTGCTTGATTCTAATTGAAATAATTTGGAGTTCTTATAATACTGGGAAGCTCTGAAAATAGCTTGAAAAGTAGGATGTTTACACGAAGGGAGTATAAAAGGAACCTTTTATTGGCATTTTGCAAAATGTTCTTTTTAAAGAACAACACGTTCTTATAGGCCTACTCTGATTAAAGAAACTTTATTAGATATAAATGAGAAGCATGTGCTTCTGGTGATATTGTACCCAGCAGATTTAAGCTAAAGAAAGTCTCAGCCTTTAGAGGGTTTGAAATATACCCAGTTGGGCAGTTAATGGGTTTGCTTCAATATAAAGTAGATCATTGTTACAAGAAAAAAAAAAATACATACACAACACCAGTTATGGAGACATAAAATATTTTCCAGTGTTCTCATTCTGATGATTTTCAGGAGTTATAGCTGAACAAGTACAGTCCATCCCTGAAATGAATTTCTTACATAACACATTATTTTGAATATTACCAATCAACCCTCGGACTTCTTAAGAAAGACCAGAACGCCAAGACTGAAAATGAAGTGAACGCCTATTTCAGTCCTAGAAATGAAGACATCAGCAGTGTAATAGAAGGCAAGTGAAAGACAAATACATTTGTTTTTTCATCTGTTAAGACACAACTAAAACATTCTTTCCATTTTCTCCTTAATATTTTGTTTCCTGGCAACAAATGACAAAAATTCCCAATCAACCACATCTTTCACAATTTGTGGGTTTTTAAAAAAGCAGAACTAATTCTGCTTTTTTAGGTACTATTTCTAGTATATAAAATCATTTTTAGAAAAGTATATGTATACAATTTATTTTATTATGTTTTTATCTGCTTCATAACTTTTTGTATTTTTTTTTCCTCTTGTAATAGCTGTTCTCTTTAAATTGAAGCAGATTCATTAATTACCTAACTGGGTATTTTTTGAATACTATACAGCTTAGATTTTTAACTAAAAAAGAGAGAGAGATACAAATACAAACACACATGCACACACATACATATTATGTATACCATATTGTAACAGAGTAGTAAAGGAGCATGAGTTTAAAGCCATAAGAATGCATTAAATAACCACCTTAAAAATAACTGGGTATTGGGGCCAGCAAGTGCCATGGTGGTTGAGGTGCTGGATTCCCACATGGCTGACCACAGAGTGAGTCCTGGCCCTGGCGGCTTGCTTTCTCACTTTCCCTTTCTCTCTCTCTCTCTGGACAAATTTTAAAAATAATAATAATAACAAATAAGATAAAATAAATAATTCTTTAAAAAAAAAGGAAAAGATGGGACCAGCAGATAACATAATGGTTATGTTGCTGGACTCCCACATGGTTGACTGCAGTTTGAGTCCTGGACCCAGAGGCTTGAAACTTATACTGGGAGCATGTGTGTGTGTGTGTGCTCAAGATCCCAGGAGGAGAAAAAAATGAATTGCAGAATGGTCATTTCCTCTGGTGGGTGATTTCTCACTTTCTGTCTCTCTATCTCTTCAGTGAGTGCACACATCCTACAGCACGGATCTTTCTTTAAAAAAAAGAAAGGAAAAAAAATAACTGGTTATTATCTGATAAATTTGTTGTAATCCAACAATTTCACTTTTTAATTTTTAAATTTATTTATTTATTTATTTATTTAAATTTTTGCTATAGGGTGCATCACTTGCTAGAAACAGAGTGAGAAATCACCCTCAAGGTGAGATGACCAGAGGGGAATCACCTCTCCTCCATTCTCCTCTTGGGATTTTGGGCATGTATACATTGCACACATACCTGGCGTGTTGTTCAAGCCAGGATTCGAACCACACAGTGAGCCATGTGGGATGTAGCCAATTTTATCACTATGTCACCAGTTGGCCCCAATTTCAGTAAGTATTTATTCAAGATAAATTTTTTCACTAGAAGACAATTATAATGATGTTCTTAGTGGGGTCAGCACGTGGCATGGGGGTTAAAGGCGCTGGGCTTCAACATGGCCAGCCATGGTTCAAGTTCTGGACCTGGTGGCTAGCTTTCTCACTTTCCCTCTCTCTCTTTCTGATAGAACTGAAAATAATAACAATAAATAAATAAAGTTAAATAAAATGATTCTTAAGAAAAAAAAGAATGTTCTTAGCAGCGTGATTTGTAATCTCTCTCACATATGCGCAAACCTGGAGATTTTCAGATGTTCATTAAAAGCACAATGAATAAACATAATGTGAAAATTAATTAATTACAGCTACATGCAAGAACATATATAAATCTGTGTACATAATGTTGAGCAAAAAAGTCAAATAGCAAAATATTACACATACACTGCATTAATATTAATGTTCAAAAATACAAAAAAAAACAGTAAATTTGTTTAGGCAACGAAATATATGTAGGAAAAGTCTAAACAAAGGCAAGGGAATGATTAACAAAATTTCAAAATTAGAAGGAGGTAGGACTTAAGAGGGTTTCACATGGATATATCAAAATATTCTGGTTTTTATTTATCTTTATTTTTTTTGCTAGAGGATACATGCCCTCACCAAAGAGAGACAGAGAGAGAGGGATAGGAAGAAAGCACCCTCTATGGGGTGTGGTCACACCACAATTCCTTCTCCTCCATTTCTCCATCCTGTTAGGATTTGGAGCATACACACACTTGTACCTGATGCGTTTTTCAATCCACCAGGAGATTAAAATAGCATTTTGGCTATGTGGAATCCATCTCCCTTAGTCACTAGCATTCAAGATGGCTCAAAATATTCTTTGTAAGTTTATGTGGTAGATATACAGTTATTCATTGCATTATGTTTCTTTTTATATTGTGTGTATTTAAAAATATATTCATTTGAAACTACTCAACAGTTAATAAAAAAATTTTTTAAAGGACACCAAAGTCATTGCTATTATTGTACTTAAGCAAAATATTTTTAAAAGTAATATACTTTTTCATTCTTTCATAACTCATCCACTTCTTTTCTTTTCTTTTTATTTGGAGAGGTTTTCACTATAGGGTGCATGTGCTCGCCAGACAGACAGAGAGAGACAGAGAGACAGAAAGTGAGAAATCACCCCCCAGGGGGGATAGTCACGCCGCAATCCCTTCTCCTCCATTCTCCTCTCAGGATCTTGGGCATGCACACACACGCGCCCGGCGTGAGTTTTAAGCCACCGGGTCTGGGATGCGAACCACAGTCGACTGCGTGGGAGTCCAGCGACATAGCCATTAGGCCTACTGCTGGTTCCCCTCATCCACTTCTTTTTTATTGTGGACATTACTTTCTGATGTCTAGGTGATAATGGAAATATTTAATTGCTTGTTTTTTAAAGGAGATAAGATGGTAAAACTGGTGGAGACAGTTTACTGTAGTCAGCCATGCTGCAAAAGGTGAAATTCTGGAATCTGAGGTTACCTCTGATATTTTATGTTTGAAAATTTTTAGAAATGAGATCATTCTGGGAATTTTTCATGGAGACATTGTAAAATATATTTGTACATAAGGACTTTTTTCCTATCTTGGTCTACTTTTTCATGGAATAGTTTTGTGTTATATACTTCTAGAATGATTCTTTAAATATAATGCAGCTTCTGAAATTCCTCATATCTCCTGTGCTGTGTGTCCTTCAATTAAATAATAAAACTCACATTTGTTATTAATAAGGCTCACTTTTTATATTAACTAACTTTATTCTATCCTCTCAATTTGCATTTTGGCTTCTTTCAAGAAACTGATTGAGGGCCATCCAGTGGTATACAGGTTAAGGCAGCTGGATGGAGCCACATGGCCATCTGTGCAGTTCAGGTCCCAGACACCATGGCTTAAAAACGTACTGGGTGTGCATGAGTGCATGCTCAAAATCCAAAAGGAGAAATGAAGGGAAAGGGACTGTAACACGACCATCACCTATGGGAGCTGCTTTCTCGCTTTCTCTCTCTCTCTGTCTCACAAATGCATTTGTCCTCCAGCAAACTAAAAAAGAAAGAAAAAAAAAACTGATGTATTTATATTCTTTCTAGTTATAATTTAACAGACACAATGACACCATTTTATATTGTTGCTTTGCATTTTGTTTTGTGTTTAAAAACACTGTACAAAGTTATTACATAATTATACCAAAGTCGGAACAATCCACTTTTTGGTATCCCCTTTATACTTAAGTTCAGGTTAAATTACCCAAATGAACAAACATGCTCTTCTTGTTGCATAGAGCACTGCATTGACAAATAGTACAGTTTTACACGCCTATTCATTTACCTGAGTTACCTAGCAATTAGTTTATTCCTTGATGTTTTGACTACAGAAATCAATGTGTTTGATTTTCGGTATGATGTTCTGTTTCATAGCACCTTACGTTTGAAAGAATCTACAGAAAACAAAATTAGCAATTTTGGTTTTAATATATTTTAATAAATTGTAAAATTCACATGTGAAAAAGAAGTCTTAAATTGCATAACTGTTCCATATATTATCATTATGTGAATAAAATTGAGACTGGAAAAATAAAAGTTGTCCATGAATGCCCAAGGATAGACTAAAGATGAAAATTCATTCACCCTCGGAGTCAAGGCCAGATTGATTTACAAATTCTCCAATGTAATCTTTTTAATTTTTTATTTAATTTTATTTGATATTGTTTATTTTTCAATTTGTCCAAAGAGAGACACATAGAGAGAAATGGAAAGTGAGAAAGCAAGCCTGCTGATCCGGGACTCTAACTGTGGTTGGCCATGTGGGAGTCCAGAGACTTAACCACCACTCCATCTGCTGACCCCTTCCATGTAATTTGTAGAGTATAGGTTTTAGGGTCTGACAGACCTGCTTTCACAGTCCAGTTCTACTACCTACATATCTCTGAACTTTTCACTGGGGTCTCCTTACCTGAATGATTGCACAGAGCTTTTGTGGAGAAAAAAATGAGATAATTCAGAAATAATTTCTGGCAGAGTTCATATTCAATAAATGTTCTCTCTTTTCCCACACCTCAGCCAGAGTAGAAAGTAAAACTTTCTCTGTACCAGAACATCGGGTCACTGCAAAGAATTACAAGCTACTTCCTTATCATCGTCTAAAGCACAGTGTTTTGTGATTTTTGAGAGGTAAACCACAGAGTTCAGGATTCCTACCCCACTCTCTCCTTCCACTCACTTCACAGATGTTTTCCTATTCACCATTCTCTTTTATCCTTGGAGTTTGGGACAAGAGAGAAAAATAACTGTCTCAGAGAAAAGAAACAGGTTAAAATAGAAGGAGGGAACAGAAATAACACAAATGTACATCAATTGCAAAATAAAATAGACAAAAAAAGAATATGCATAATCATCACCATCATTAGATGGCAGTTATATGAGACATGAGTTGGGAACAACATGCTTCCTGTCTGAAAGGGCAACACCCTTGAGTGGTTTTGTAATGTCAGAGAGCAGTGGAAAATCTGCTGAGACTGAACAGTCAACATCTATCTCTTTGGCACTGACTACGTGCTTATCATCATGGAAGACCTCACAGTGGGTGCTAGTTTCTGAAGACAGAACCAGGTATGTAAGAAATTTAATGTAATATTATTTTTCTATGTCTATAGGTAAGGCTCATTTCTTTGTCAGAGTCCTATTGTAACACGTGGCAATAACTAAATCTTTGTAAAATCAGGGACTTCCTCTCTTTCACTAGGGATGCAGCTACATTCTATTACACTAGGTCCCAACTAGTGCAAGCTATGGGTGGGAGTGGTGAAATATACTTGTGTGAAACAATCGGCATTAGGACATTGTAAGCATCCAAACCGTCGTGTGCTGATACTACATTTTAGTCCTGGTGTGCCTTTTGATCATAATCTATGTGGTTTATTTTTGGTTTTTGTTATCACTCGGAGCTCACCTTTTCTCAGTTATCTGTGGTTCATCTAAAATAGAGATTTTTATTTATATATGCTTTTTGTAAAGGACCAGTAGGATCTTAAAAAACAAACTCAGAAATGTAGAAGAAGATAAACATGCATATACTCGATTTGATTATTACATGCTATATGTATGACTTAAAAATCCATACTTGGGGCCAGTCAGTGGCATGGTGGCTCCCACATGGTCAACCATGTGGTTCAAATCTTCAGCTTGGGTAATACGAGTGGTGCATATTCACGCATGCCCAAAATTTCTAGAAGAGAACAGAGGAGAGGGGATTTTTGGTGTGACCATGTATGAATAGGAAGAATATAATGGGGCAAAAATGTAAAACTTATTTTGTTTGGGATGAGAGACCAAATTTAAATAAAAGTTTAAAAATTACTCCAAAATTTAGTAGCTTAAGAAGACAAACGAATAGTTCTCATAACTGTGGCGTTAACCAGGTGGTTCTGTTGGTGTTTGCCTGAATTCTGTCACAAGGCAGGATTTAGTAGGAGGTTGGCTGAGGTCTGAGCTCGGCTGCAACATCTGGGACCATGGGGCTTTCTCTCCACATGGTCTTTCTCTCTAGGCTTTTTTATGGCATGTTGGTCTCAGGGCAAAATTCAAAGTGAGTGAAAGCAGAGGATGAACAATCTCTTAAGGTATAGTCTTGAAAGATGCAATATCACCTCACCATCATTTATTGGTCAAGGCAAATTGCAGAGGCACTCTAGATTCAAAAGATGAGAAAGCAGAATTTGCCTTTTCATTATTAATATATAATAATTGTACATATATTGAGTGGCACAATATTATTTTTCAGTACATGAATATAATGTGTAATGATAAATCAGAGTGATTAGCATACTCATCCTCTCAACTGTTGATCATTACTTTGTGCTGGGTGGCCTTTACCTCTTGAGAGGAAGAGCAGAGTCACAGTTCAAAAGGATAAGCTGACTGGAGTGGGAGAAATTTGTAGCTATGCTTTATAATTCATCATAAACCCAAGAGTAAAGCTGTAAATAGGGTCAACCTGTTCATGGTTTGATCCTGCTGGTCATCTGAAGCTAGGTGACTGTAAGAGGATGAGATTGATACCTGGTTGAACATCAAATTGCACAGGTTGTGCTCTACCCAAAAGCACTTATCTTAGACCATTCTTGCGTTGCTAACAGTAATATGAGGCTGGGTGAATTTAAGAGAACAGAGGTTTATCTTGCTTACTGTTCTTCTGTCTAGGAAGCCCAAAAGCATTTATCGCCAAATGACAGAAAGCAGAACTTTCAGTAGAATGTCGTCTGTATCCATGTGGTTTTTCTCTTTCACATTCTGGCCTCTGTCCCTCTGCTAATAAACCCTACCAGAATTCAATTATGGAAGTCCCGCCCCAGTGAAACTATCACATGAAGGAATTAAGCTTTCACTTACCTCTTTCACACACAGTCAAATCCTAGTACATGTATTGTGTGTCTCAGGGACGCACAATCATACCCCACTAAGTCCAAATTCCAAACATAAAACTTTGAGGGATAAACCATTATTTAAAATTTCCATAGACATGGAAAGTTATGTTAGGTAGAAAATTCTGGCTACAAAACATGCCCCCCAAATAATATTATTTTTATTTTACAAAAATCTCTATCTTCTTTAGTGTTCCTTATTCTACTTTGCCAATTTTTTAGTAAAACAAACAAACAAACAAACAAAAACTATCTAGAAAGATATATAATAATGAAGGGTCTGTGGGCTGGCAGGTGTGCAGTGGTTAAGATGCTGAACTCCCACGTGGCCTACTGTGGTTTGAGTTCTGGGTCTGGTGGCTTCCTTTCTCGTTTTCCTTTTTTTCTCTCTCTGGTCAAATTTAAAAATAATAATAAATAAAATCAATAATTCTTTTTTTAAAAGGAGGTCTGATAGCATGAACTCATCGTAGTATAAGAAATTTTGAGTATTTCAAAACTAGTTCATTTTAATTGATCTGTATTTTCTAAATTTTCTGTAATGAATGTGAATTGTTTTATAATAAAAAAATCATTTTACAGAAAAAGGGATACCAATTTAGAAAAAGAGTAATACCTGGAGTGTATCTGGGAGACTAACATTAAGCAAGACTATCACCTTATTTTCCCCAAAATATCCTTTAGTGCCACTTTCAAAATTCAGAGCTGGCTGAATTGAATATTAGTCTGACTCAGCATATCATTTCCTTTTGCTTTTATGCTAATGCTTAAAAGCCTGGAAGTACGCACTCTATTCAATACATTTCATCAAATATTTATTGAGCACCTACTATGTGCCAAGCATTAAGAATACAAGATTAGTAAGACAGTTCTGTTGCAGTTGAAATCAATACGTGCCCTCGTAGAAACTTGTACCTCTCTGAAAGCTTGAGGTGGTTATTCTGATATAAATAGCAATTTCCAAAAAGTAAGCTCATTTAAAAATAATATATTTATATTTTCATTTTCTGAACTCTTGTAATACTTTAAAACCAATATAGGATTATGGTGAATCATTATTTTAAAAAAATCACATATTTATGGCTCTTCACTATTTTACCACAACTTTTTGAATCAATAGTCTTTCAATTTTTTGACTCCTTGGTACCACAACTAGTCTCCTTTGGAATCAATAGTCTTTCAATTTTTTGACTCCTTTTGGTAGAAATTACTTCAGTCTGTTTGGTCTTTGAGCCAAACCTCTCAGTTGGACTTTAAAATCTTGACTTGGGACTCAGATTTACTCAGGAGGCATTTTTTTTTTTAACAGCTATATCAGGGCGTATATTTCAAACTAAAGTTACTAAGCCCTGATTACCCAATAATTAAACTAAAATAATTTAAAGTTGGGCTTAGTGAATCTGTATAATTTTACTCATTTATAATTATAAATATTTTGTATAAGTTAAAATTATATCTCAGTTAAGTAATTTCCATATTTTTATCTTTATTGTCCATTAATTATTACTGTTATATTCAGATGGCTTTTATTTTTTACAATAATTTTCTTGGGATGGAGTTTACATGAAGCCAGAGTGTAAAGGACCTTAAAGATCATCTTGTATTACTATTTTATTTTTTTGGAAGAGGAGACTTAAGCACAGAAATAAAATAAGTTTTAAGAGTAACTTTTCTTTGTGTAATGTCTTGTGAAACATAGGTGTGTGAAAACCAATAGCTATTGTTATTAGAACCTTGTCCTTCAGAGTCATAATCCATTACTCTTATTTGCTCCAGATTAATTTTCCATAATATTGGATTAAACCAATTTTGGGGTCTGTAATTTGCTCAAGACACTATGTATATTGTTTTTTCTCATAGTATATGTTGAACTGATTTATTCATTTAACAATATATTTATTAAGCATTTACTAAATGCCAGGTACTGGTCTCAGCATGAGCTTAAATGTTAACAAAACTTACTAAGTAAGAGTTTTGAATTTATATAAATGAGAAATTTGTGGCTAGTTACCCACCCATATATGTATATATATGTATATATCTTCTTTCACTGTATATATCATCTTCTTTCACTGTAAAACCTAACCAATTTTAAAACTTATCTTCCATTATTTACCAAACGTGTACTTTTAAAATAAACTATAAACTTGTTCTGGAACCAGCGGATGCCATAATGGTTATGTTGCTGGACTCCCACATAGTCGACCACAGTTAGAGTCCTGGATACAGTGGCTTGAAACTCACACCAGGTGCATGTGCATATGTGCCCAGAATCCTGGGAGGAGAATGAAGGAGAAGGGACTGTGGCATAGCCATCATTCTCCCCACCTTGGGGGCGGGGGGGTTCTTGCTTTCTGTCTTTCTGTCTCTGTCTCTCTGGCAAGCACATGCATCCTATAGCAAAAATCTCTCTAAAAAAATATAAATAAAAAATAATAAATAAACTTGTTTCTGAGAAGCCTGACTACAGTAAGGATCCTGGATTTTATTTTATGATAAAATGCTAATTTCCCCTTTATAAAACTAATTATTTATTGCATAATTTTAAATAAGATGGTATTTTCAAAAACTGCATCTGATTAGACTTAGGGCATTAAGTATTTCAGCATAATATTTTTTCTGGGGCTGTAACATTTTAATTTTATTATGAAGTAGAAAAGCTTTCATTAATTGTAAGGCTGTGTTTTTCTGCATGATATGAAATAATACAAACAATGTTTTATGAAGTAATAGGACCAATGCTAGATTCAGAATTACTGCTTTTCTTAGTTTAATTATCCATCTCCACTGTAAAACTAACAGTCAAATTTTAGTAACTCCTGACCATTTTTACATGTTTTCTCTTTTTTCCACTCCTTGTGCAGCATTTTGGTTCTATTTGTTTGCTTTCTCTTTTTATATGTCTACCCTCACTTCTCTTTTCAGTTGTTCTTCGACATTACTCGCCTTGCTGTCAATGCATCTCAGTCCTTGGATTCCAGATTGCAATTCTATATCCATCTGCTCTGTCCTGATTGTCAGTGAAAATTGCAGCTCTTTGCCTAGTGGGACATCAAATCTCTGACAGTCTTTGGCTTCCGCCTCATTCAGGGATGGGTGAGGATATAGACTTCCTAGTTATACACTTAGGATTTCTCCCAAATTCTCCAAAGAGTTATGTGAATCTTCTTCTAAAGGCAAACAACAAGGAAACTTGCAGAACCCTCAAAGAAAGGTGCCAGTGGTGGTGGTAGAGATTTTGGGACTTACTGATTTCCACTCTGGACGTAGGACAGCATTAACAAGTTAGTAATGGTAATAAATGCAAGTATCTTCTAAAATTGTGGGAGGGGAGGGAACTTAAAGATCGCACGTATGTACAGATATTAAAATCTCACAAATACATCAAAGTCCCTTGATGTTTATCTAATAGCCATGACACATAAAAACAACTACCTAACCAAAGTTTTATACCCATGTCATAGGTGTTGAAATATAAAATAATATTATGGTTGCTAAAACCAGTATCTTAACCTAGCTAAGTACTAAAGCTACACCTGTTGACACTATACTAACCAGTATTTTAAGCCTTACTTTTAGATTACAGATAACACTAATGGGCCAATAAGCACTGTAAGAGTATGTGTCAAAATGCCTGAGAAAGGCCACAACTAAACTTTATGGAAAAACTTGTCACCTTGTAATTAAACATGCCACCAAGTTTTTTTTTTTATCTTTTTAATTTATATCTCTATGTACTTTTCAAATTAGCGCTGGAAAAAAAAAGGAGTTTATAGAAAGGTATAAAGGCCATTTTATATCCTGGTTTGGGGTGTGTCAACGTTTGAAGCAATAGAAGGAAGGCTGAAACAGAAAGTTGTAAATACAAAAGGAAAAAATACAGTAAAATTTTGTTTGTCTGCAAACAGCGAAACCCACTGTCTTCCTGCATTCTCCGTTCTCACCTTCCAGAAGAGATGCTGAGTTTTGAAATAGGAAACTACAACCTCTTTCCAAACAAGGACGGGGGGGTTCTCTCTACCGCAGCAGCTTAACCTCTCATCTGGGGATGGGTTTGCCTTCGGATAGCAACTCAGGAAGAGGAGGTGCGCCCCAAATTGGCGGTGCTCTGCTAAATACCGGAGGCTCTCCTTTGAGAGAGGGAGGCTCCTCCTTTGGACGTGAGGCACCCCTCCTAGAGTGCCGGCTTACAGAAACGGAAACCACTAGCTGCGTCGAAGTGAGTCAAGTGATGAAATCAAGACTACGGGGGAAGGAAGCTCACGAACCTAACTGGTTACAGAAGCTGCTGAACCCTGACCGAGAAAACCACATGAGCCAACAGTTGCTGTCCGGGTGAAGTGGTTGGTGGAGGCCCGGAGTCCCCCAGTCTCCAGGCAGCGCGCATCCCATATTGTCTATCCGAAGAGAAAGGGAAGTGTGTGTGGGAGGGAATCTAGACCTTCTGGTTCTCCAAGGACCTAGACTGTGTGTTCTGGTTACAAGGTGACCGTTGCCACCAGGTCAGTGCAGAATTCCTCAAATGTAGACGAACTGGAGGGCGCGCCTGGCGCGGAGAAGCAGCCTCGCGGCCAGCGGGGAGAAGCAGCGCAGCCGCGGCGCCTGACGCGGAGAGCGCCCCCGCCCCGCGCGCGGTCCCGGGCCTCACCTGGAGCGCTCAGGTAGGGCTCGGGCGGGGCAGGAGGCTGGCGCGCAGGCGCAGGACAGGGGCCTCGCCCCTGCCGACGTCGCAGGCTGGGGGCCCCCCGGGGGAGTCCCGGGACTCCGAGAGGAAGCGGAGCCTTAGTTCGGCCTCTCCTGGCAACGCGGGAGGCCCAGCGGGCAGGCAGGAGGCGGTGGCGGAGGAGGAGCTCCACTGAGACGCAACTGTAGCGACAGCAACTGGAGTCGCTGCCAACACCACCTGCACCTGGCGGCCGGCCCGAGTCCAACGTCCCCGGCGCCCTTGCCCTGCCCACCAGCCAGGTAAGCCGGAGGGCCGGCACCGGAGCCCGGGCGGGAGGACAGACAGCCCGGGGCTGCGTCGGAGAGGGTGTTTGGACAGCTGCGGAGGTTCACGTGCTGGGGAGGAGGCTGCCGTCCCGGCGCGGCGGCCGGTTGGAGACGGTCTCGAGAGCAGCGTTCAGTTGCGGCTCAGGAAACGCCAAAAGAGGTCCACGAGGCTCCGGGAGAGGTGGCCCGGTGGGAAGAGTCCTTCATTCCTCTCCCCCAGTGTGCCCCTGCCAGTCCTTATAGGGAAACCCAAAAGAACTGGACCTGGGCCAAAGTCTTGGTGGCCTGGGTTTGTCCTTGGAAGGGTCGCAGAATAGGAAGCAGGAGGGGTGGGGCAGGCGCAAAACGCTTCCAGTCTAACCAGCGCGCTCCGGGTCTCCTCCTGCACTTGTGCCAGATAGGGCCAAGCCGGCCACGGGGAAGGGCATGGCTTTGCCAGTCAACTTTCCCAGCCGGACCCCAGGCGTCCTAGGATGGAAACCGCGGCCGCCGGAGTCATTTAAACGGTTTCCGAGTGGTTTGGAAAGGGCTCTGTGGTCGGGACGCGTATATCCCTCTCTGTTTCGACTGTACCCTTTCCCGGGTGCACTCCCCAAACCATAACTGCGCCCACTTTCCGGTTTGATCGGGAAGAGTTCTTTTCTAAGTGGCAAGAGGAAATTCAACTGCCACGCACGAACCGGGCACGGTCTCCTTAGGCGACCTGTTGACTTAAGGACCTGCATATCACAGCTATGGTTTGCCTGTGGCATATGACTCAAAGGTTCAAAAAAACTTGTTTCAAGATCCTGCCACGTCTGAACTTGGGTGTGCCAGGCCCAAATTCCTCTCCTGCATAATTAGGCTTTTCTGAAGCCTAAGAATTGAGGGCGAAACTGGCACTTACCTTAGGTTTCTATTTCATGCTCACATTCATCAAGAAAATATTTCTGATTTAGAATCTCATCGAGTAACCACTTTTTTCTGTTTTTTAGAAAACGTTATTAATGTTTCTTGCTAGAAAAGTTACACTATCTATTCAAGACACTGCAACTCAGATCCTATTGTTAAAATATCAGAAAGCTATTGCAATTTGAATTTCTAGTTGTAGGGATATCTGAAGCCTATGTTATTGTAATTAAAGTTTGTGGCTAAACTATATGAAGTTAAACTCACACCCTATAATTAGATTGCTTTACATTAACGCTTACTTTTAATATCAAGTCCAGCATCCGCGTTAGTTTCAATATTCTGAGCAGTTTATTTGTACCAAGCATCTTTTGGTTACTTAGTATTTGTACAGAAAATTTACTATAATGAATGACAGTTCTACTTTTGGATTTGTTTTTTATCTATCTCTGCCAATTAAAACAATACATTTTAGATTGTACATATTCCTTAAAATGCTTTAGGCAACATGCATAGTTTTTTTTTTTTTAAGGTTCAATTACAAGCTTAAAAAACTAATCACAGCGTGACAGGATATTATTAATTCAACTGGGGCTGTTTTGCTTTTCTCTAAAGAGCTTCACCTACCTTCTTAATCTTATTATCCACACTGGGACATTAAAGTGCTAATACTGTTGAAAAATTAGATGTAGGTGTTGCTCCCTGAATTTTGAACATTAACTTAATCGTCATTGGTTATGGGACTAGACGCTAGTCTATCTTTGCTCTTAACTTCCAGAGAGAAATATAATATTTTCCACTATAGTAATGATGTGCCTCAGTTAACCTAAATGTAAAATAGAGAAAATAATACTCCTAAGATTAAAGTAATGAAGCCTTTAAAAGATCTGTAATATCCTTTAGCTCTTACATTTTCAGGATCTCCTTCTCACTTTGGAAACCCAGTCAACCCATCCAATTTGGGATAAATGAAGCCAAAAGAGTCTTCTAGGGCTGGCCCTGTGTCCCGGTAGTTAAGGGAGTTGGATTCTGCATGGTCAACCATGGTTGGAATCCTGGCAAGGCAGCTTGAAAAACATACCAGGCATGTGTATATGTATGCCCAAAATCTCAACAGGATGGGGAACTGGAGAAGGAATTGAAACATGACCACATTATATTGAGTGTTTGTCTGTGGGTGATTTTTCCTGCACACTCTCGCTCTCTCTTCTTTGTCTTTCTGATGAGCTGACACACCCTCTGGAAATTATAGGGGGGGGGTATTTTAACTTCAATTAACCATGCAAAGTAAGTACCAGCGATGGCTTCTTGCCTCAAGGCTCCTTATGGCCCACATTCTGACTTATCATAAGATTTTTCTTCTTTAATATATGGTTAATCATGTACCACTTAACAATAGAAATACATTCTGAGAAATGTATCATTAGACAGTTTGTCCTCATGCCAACATTGTGGACTATGTTTACACAAACCTAGATGATAGTATGGCCTACTTCTTACCTGAGCTATAGGGTATAACTTTATTATGCCCTACATGATGTTTGAAATTTTATCATGTGGTGCTCAACTGTTGTTTGTAAAGCCTTTGTTATTATAGAATAGGTTATTATTCTTTGTCCACCTCTGGTTTACCCTAATTTATTTATTTATTCTTTTTTTTTGTTGTTGTTATAGGGTGCACATGCTCACCAGGGAGAGACATAGTCAGAGAGACAGAGAGGGAAGGTGAGAAATCATCTTCCTAGTGGGTGGGTGGGGGTAGCAGCCATGCTGCAATCCCCTTTCCTCCCACCCTCTCTAAAGACTCTGGACATGCACACATTTGTGCCTGACATGATTTTCAAGTAGCTGTACCTGAGACTTGAACTGTAGAATGAGCTATGTGGGATCCAGCCACCTTAAGCTCCATGTGACCCACTGGCCCCACCCTAATTTCTATCTGTCCATAAAGACTCAGGCCACCATGCTTTTCTTCCTCTCAGTGCATAGTGTGTATATTGAAGATTCTATGTGGAAAGAAGTTTTTAATCCTTTCTTGATATTAGAGAGCCACAGTTATTTTTGTCTGTTTCTTATGATTGAGTGCATGAGAGAAAAGGAGAGAAGCACCTTCCACAGGATGTGGTCTTTCTATGACCCCCTTCCTTTCAGGAACCTAGGCTTATGGACAGGCTCCCAGTGTATTTTCGGGCCTGTTAGGCTGGGTGCTTGAACCACAGTCTGCATGTGGTTTACAGTTCCACAGTTTGCTATACTGTAGGCTGTGCCACTGATTCTGGGCCCACTGTTAAGTTCTCAAGTCAACCTAGACAACATTACTTAGTCTTCTGATCTTTTATTGTATTAGCTTAAAATATATTTTATGAAGCAGCAGTCTAGTGTCTATCCATTTGCAGCATTCAAGCATACTGCTTTTTAATTTTTTTTCTTTTTAGAAGTTTTTGCCTTAGGGCACACGTGCTCACTGGAGAGAGAGACACACAGAGACAGTGAAAGGGAAAGTGAGAAATCACCCCCTGGAGGGGATGGCCAAGCTGCAATTCCTTCTCTTCTATACTCCTCCTGGAATCTTGGGCATGCACGCACACATGGTTAGCATGATTTTCAAGCTGCTGGGTCTAAGACTCAAACTATGGTCAGCGATATGGGAGTCCAGCAACATAACTACACCACCTGCTGGCCCCTCAAGCATAATTCTTTAACACCAATATTTTTAAAACTTGTTTTTAACTTAAGTCCTCAGGACAAAGTATATTGTGTGCTTTATATTAGTGCAGTGTAGTGCATGTGTATATCCATAAAGTAAGTCTTTTAAACAATTCTTAATTTTACAACATGGATTTTTGTCTATTATTTTATTTGTTTAAAATATCAGTATCAATACACTTAATTGAGTTTGTGACCACTAATGGGTTAGAGCCTGCAATGTGAAAATAGTACGATCCTGGGAACCAGCAGTTAGCGTAATGGCTATGTCGCTGGACTCCCACGTAGTCTACCACGGTTCGTGTCCTGGACCCGGTGGCTTAAAACTCACACCGGGCGCGTGTGCGTGCGTGCCCAAGATCTTGAGAGGAGAATGGAGGAGAAGGGATTGCGGCGTGACCATCCCCCCTGGGGGGTGATTTCTCGCTTTCTGTCTCTATGTCTCTCTCTGTCTGTCTGGCGAGTGCACGCGCCCTACAGTGAAAAATCTCTCAAAAAAAAAAAATAGTACGATCCTATTAACATATTTTAAGACTGATTTTTCTATCAGTTTATTGTGTCACATACATGAAAAAAAAAAATCAAACTGTAGGGACCAGCAGTTGGCATAATGGCTATGTCGCTGGACTCCCATGTTCGAGTCCCGAGCTGGTGACTTAAAACTCACTCCGGGTGCATGTGCCTGCTTTCCCAAGATCTGGAGAGGAGAATGGAGGAGAAGGGATTATGGTGTGGCCATCCTCCCTGGAGGTGATTTCTTGCTTTCTGTCTCTCTGTCTCTCTTTGTCTTTCTGGCAAGTGCACGCATCCTATAGCAAAAACCTCTCTTCCCACCCCCAGAAAAATCAAACTGTACTTTAACATAAAATCGTACTGTGGTACTAATTAAGCGTTTGTTGGCGTTCTTAAGGCTCTAGGACCTTGGTGTTAGATAGAATCTCTCAAACATTCAAACCACGGGAAATCTTATTATATATTATTGTATTTTAAATGTATTTTCAGCATGCTATAGTATATTTGGGGCTAGGAAAACATAGAACTATTTTTCTGAGGAGATATTGATGGCAACAATTATCAAATGAATGTTTGAGAGAGAAAAATAATCTACCCAGCTCTATTCTGGCTCTAAATTTTAAGTTTTAGTTCTGAGTGAAGTTTGAAAAAAAATATTAGACAAATAACAGCCTAGTTTATGATTTGCTTGTATTCAGTTGCTAGTTTACATTTTTCTCTTTTATTATGAAGCAAGCATAAGAGATATATTAGAGGAATCACATTCCCTCCCCCTAAAAAAAACTAGACTGAGAGATTGGTTTATATCCTAGTGACTTGTAAGGATGTAATAGTCTTAGACATGCTGATTTAAAAAAATATATATTTAATTTTATTTATTATTATTTTCTAATTTGCTATAAGGCAAACTCATTCAACAGAGAGAGGAGGGTGGGAGAGAAGAAGAGAAAGTGAGAAAGTGAGAAAGCAAACTGCCAGGTTTGGAACTTGAACTGTTGTTGGCCATGTGGGAATACAGCACCTTAACCACAACATCACCTGTTAGACTGGACATGTGATTCTAACTTGCCTCTATATTCCTGGTAGGAGTAATTTTTCTTCCAAAGAAAGTATTTTTGATATTTTGAAAATAATTGATGCTTAAATTGTCTTCTGATGTATGGCCGGTTCTCTGGTCAATAAAGTATACAGATACATTTGGATTTGCAGATCATTTATAGGTATACACTCTGATTGAGAAGGAAGGTGGTATTTTCAATTACCTTACAAATTATGCATCTAGGTATTATGAGAATAACTAGAATTATGTTATGTGGGTAATTTTAACACAACCGATAAAAAGTTGATGACAACATTGAATTTAAATCAGTTCGAGCAATGGCAAGAAACCAAAGCATATTCATTTGTGGCAATGCAGAGACAAGTAGGACTCTGAATTCTAGGTCATTAGTGACTATCGACAATTAGAAGAAACATCCTTGGGTCATTGAGTTGGACTCAAATTTTTGGCACTAAATGCATTATTTTCCGTTTTATTTTTCCCTATAATTATTTCAGTTTCAAATTATCCAAATTAGTTTGCCTATTTATATAATTGCCTACTAGACATCTTTTAGTTATTTTGGTTGTTTGTAAATTACCCACTCTAAAGTATTCTGTTCTAGTTGCCTGAGCAGACTAAGCCAACAAACTTCAGGTCACTGAATCCATTTAACATTATACACCTCTCCCTTACTGTACAAGTTTCTCTGCACTTTTACTGCTCTACTTCAGCAACTTTTCAACCCTTTTTTTTTTTTTTAGGAGAGCTTTTTGCTGTAGGTTACATGTGCTCTCCGAAGAGACACACAGAGAGAAAGTGAGAAATCACCTCCCAGGTGGGATGGCCACACCACAATCTCTTCTCCTCCATTCTTCCTTCAGGATTTTGGGCATGCACACACTTGCTCCTGGCATAAGTTGCAAGCTACCAGGTCCAGGATTTGAACCATAGCTCACGTCAATGTGGGAGGCCAGCACATTAACCACTATACCATCTGCTGGCCCATGGGTCTCACCAACTCTTAACTAGGATGTTAAGGCCATCTTCCACCTGATATGTCAGCATACAGTCTTTTTATTCTGAAGTCCATTCTCAGCAGAACCCCTGAGGTGGTGATTCTTTTAAAATGTAGACTGGAATTTGCGTAAAATTCATCAACAACTTTCCATAGCTCACATCAGAGAACAAATTGCACTTAAAATGGTCCCTTAGGATCTGACCCTTGCTTAACTCTGAGTTGTAATCCATAATCTAAAACTTTATATCCTAGTGACAGACTTGACTTTTTTCCTGTGTGTGTTTCTTTTGTACTTTCCAGAGACTACCTTTCCTTTTACCTTTACCTCTGTAACTATTCGTTCTTAAGACTCATCTGAGGTCTTGCCTCATTTAGGAAATTACATCCCCCACCTGCACCTTCACATGCATCTGAGCTGAATGAGATGTCCTGTTATATATACTTCAATCATTGCACATTACACATGTGATTAAAAACACAGCTAGCTTTTGCATTTATCTGTATATACACATGCATACATCTTTTAGGATATTTGGAGGCCATGCAACATTGTTCTTTCCTTGAAGTCTATGGTAGAGTTAAAAAAAAATGTACTAACAATGTCATAGGAAAGGAAGAGGCATTGGGCACTCAGTACTTGTCAATTTGCTGTTATTATGGGAAGCAACCAGAGAAACTGGGGAGTATGTACTGTCTTTAGTCTGTTCGATTTGAATTGCTGTTAATTCCATCTCATTCCTTTGATCTGTGTTATTTTGGGGTCTTTTGTTTCTGTTCCAAGATCTAGATTTTACCATTTAGAGTGCATAGTTAACTTTGTGATTGAAATGTCTTGCAGCTTTAGTTTATAATTATTCCACAGTTGAATACATTACTATTGGCGAAGCGCTAAGGGGGCATAGCTTTTCTTTAAAGTATGTAATTTAGTTAGACTAGGCCAAAACAAAAACCAAACACTCCCAAGTCCAAACACCCCAAAACCAAACAAGGCAAAAGATTCTTTAGAATCCAGTACTTTTCTTTTTTCTTTTTAACCTCCCTAGCTAGTCCACCAAGTTCTGCAATTTTACCTCCCAAGTGTTTTCCAATCCCATCTACTTTTCTCCATGCCTATTACTACTATTCTTTGCCCTGAACTTTTGCAATGACCTCTCTGTCTATCTAAACTATTTCTGGCTTCTTTCTAGTGTTAATAAATAATAATAGTAATAAGCATTGATCCTTATTTGCTATTTTACTGCTAGGCACTTATATGCCAGGCATATTTGAAGCAATTTGCGTGAGTTAACTCCTTTCATCTTCAAAGCAATCTCATGAGGGACATACTGTTTCCTCCCTATTTTAAAAATGAGAAAATTGAGACATTAAGTAATTTGCTCCATCTACAAGGTTAGAGAAATGTCAGAGCCAAGATTCAAATCTAAGCAAATAGTCCTATTCCAAATTCTGTACTTCTATCCTACTTCTATGTAAGTACAATTAAATAGAATTATTAAAAGGCTTATAACAGCAACAATAATAAAAATCCTGTCAACTCTCCCCATCCTCCGTCTTTCCCCCAGTCTAGCTGCCTAAAAACAACCACTTTTTTTTTTTTTTGAGAGATTTTCATTGTAGGGCGCGTGTGCTCGCCAGACAGACAGAGAGAGAGAGACATAGAGACAGAAAGCGAGAAATCACCCCCCAGGGGGGATGGCCACGCCGCAATCCCTTCTCCTCCATTCTCCTCTCGGGATCTTGGGCACGCACGCACACGCGCCCGGC
>NW_006159883.1:4361119-4362592 GCF_000334495.1 Tupaia belangeri chinensis
AGACAGAAAGCAAGAAATCACCCCCCAGGGGGGATGGCCATGCTGCATTCCCTTTTCCTCCATTCTCCTCTCTGGATTTTGGGCATGCACGCACACACGTGACTGGCATGAGTTTTTTAAGTCACTAGATTTGGGTCTTGAACCATAGTCAACTATGTGGGAGTCCAGAGAGGTAATTATCATGCCATCAGCTGGCCCTCCTTCTGTTTTTTTTTTTTAATTAATTAATTATTGTTTAGTAGTTGCTTAATTCACAAAATTGACTTCTTTCCAAAGAAAGGAAGGGAGGAGACCAGCAGATGGAGTAATGGTTATGTCGCTGGACTCCCCACATAATCGACCACAGTTCAAGTTCTAGACCCAGTGACTTAAAACTCACACTTGGTGAATGTGTGTTTGTGTGCTCAAGATCCCAAGATGAGAATGGAGGAGAAGGAATTGCAGCATGGCCATTCCCCTTGGGAACGGGAGTTATTTCTCTCTTCCTGTTTCTGTCTCTCTGTCTCTCCAGTGAGCTTATGTGCCCTATAGCAAAAATCTCTCTCAAAAGAAAAAAAATGGAAGGGTCTATAGTAAGTTTTTCTTTCACTGTTATTCTCTGGCTCTAGCTTTCCTCTCTATAAGCAACCAACACTATTTTTTAAATATATAAAACAATATGTATGTAATTTTTATTTTAAAAGAAATAAGTAAATATCGCTCTCTTTAACTATATTGTGGAGATGATTTCATGTCAGCATATAAGTTAGCTTTGTTTTTTACTCAGCATAATGTTATATGTTTCTATTATAATTTGTCAAGTGCCCTATTGGTAGAGTTGGAGACTGTTTAAATCTTTTGATATTAACCCATGCTTTACTGTGGCTTAAGTTTACATGTGCATTGTTTACTTATGTACTAAGATATCTGGGGGTACATTTTTAGACATTATCCTCGCACCTGGTCAATACAGAGAGGGTAGAGTAGTATAAGACCTTACAAGTTTGACAATGCTAAGTTAAAAGGGATAAAGATGAAAGGGAGAGCACTTGGTATCTCATGGCAGAGTGGACCCATCTCCAGAAGACAAGTAGTAATGCAGACAAGGTTTCTTTCTTTCTTTCTTTCTTCTTTCTTTCTTTCTTTCTTTCTTTCTTTTTTTTTTAAAGAGAGATTTTTGCTATAGGATGCATGTGTTCTCTGGAGAGACAGAGAGAGATGGAGAGTGAGAAATCACCCCCCAGGGAGATGGTCACACTGCAGTTCCTTCTCCTCTCTTGGGCATGCATGCACACGCACCCGGAGTGAATTTTAAGCCACCAGGTCCAAGACTCAAATTGCAGTTGACTATGTGGGAGTCCAGCAATGTAACCATTATACCATCTGCTGGCTCTTAAGTTAGGGTTTCTAATAAAAAATGACTGTTTTTCTTTTTTTTTTTTTTTTTTGGAGAGGTTTTCACTACAGGGCGTGGGGGCTCACCAGACAGACAAG
>NW_006159883.1:4362722-4388228 GCF_000334495.1 Tupaia belangeri chinensis
GGACGCGAACCGTGGTCGACTACGTGGGAGTCCAGCGACATAGCCATTACCCTAACTGCTGGTTCCCTCAATCATTTTTTTGTACCCTTTACTTTCTGTAATCATCTTTGTAAATGTTTCCTGGACTCTTGTCCCATTTTTGTTCATTTGTTTGTTTATGTATTTATAGTTTTGAACTGGGTCTTGCCATGTTGTGATCCTCCTAACTCGGCCTTCCAAGTAGCTGGCACTGTACCTGGCTTTTGAATGGACCAGAATTTGAACCCGGACCTCCAGTATGGCCTTAGCCTGCCAAATAAGGGTCTACCACCACTCACTACCATGACTGGATCAACCACATTTTTTTTTAGTTCCAGGTCTACCCGTGCAGATAATCCAGAATAAAGAGCACTCCATTAGCTAGTCTCTCTCAACAGGTCAAGAACATATCCTCAACATACATCACAGTTCATCAACCTCTCTTTCTTCCATATGGATTCACTTGCTGAATTCAGCCAACTGTACCTCAGGAGTCTCTTTCCAAGTCTCCACACCCCTTCTATTCATCTGGATTACTGTATTACTTTTAATGGTCTTCTAATTGCTGTCAGCATCCTATCTGGTTATTCTCACCCTCAAAAAAATCCATATTCAGCACAGCTCCAGGGATAATCAGTTATTATTAGGTCTAAATTTCAGTTCTCATTAGGTCATCTCCTTGTTAAAATTCATCCAGACCTTTCCCCTTTGCCTAAAGAATTAATTTTAAATCCCACAGAACTAGGTACCCCTCCCTTCCCCATTTGGAGTTTAGCATTAGCATGTGTGTAATACACTTCACTATATATGGTAATTCACTGTGTATGGTTTTGAAAAATAATTACTCTACTTGAAGTCAACTATTAAAAGAAGAATTGAAGTTTAGGGTGAGACTGCCTACTTCCAACTGACACTTGTATATTGAGGGAGACTTCTTACATCCTAACCATCAAGAGTGGGTAATGTAGGAATTTCAGATGGTAATGTGCTTCAAATTAAGTCCATATATAGCCTAATCTATTTTTATTCTTTTTTAATACTACCTCTCTGGGTACTCTGAGTAGTTTTTGGATATGAACCTAGAACCTTCCCATGTGGATCAGCATCACAGAGCATCACATTTTACCACCTTGGCACTATCTGGCCCCTGTAGCTTAAAGTTGAAGACAAACATTGCTTTAATATTTATGGGAACTCAAAGAAAGTATGAGCAGACAGAAATTGTCTACTTCTTGTGAGCTTTTAAACTCCTTTCAAGAAAAGAATGTTCAACTGGATTTATTGAGCACAACTACGTACCCATCCTTCAACTACATTCCATAAAAAGGTCAAGTAGACATTACCTTTACCAAAGTATTGAGAAATGCAATTGTGCAGAGAGCCTATGCACTAATGAAGAAGTCTGTATATGTTGTCCTTTGTAGGCCATTGAGACTGACTCCATGACTTTGTCAGAGTTGATAGGATCCTACAGTAGCTTAAGCCAAGAGGCGGTAAGCACTTAACACCTAAAGACAAAGTAGGTACATCCATTGCAGTGGAAAGCAAGGTTGGTAGTGGGTCTCAGAATGTGTTGAGCTATGGATAGTTTTGGTATCTGAAGTAATGTTGTTGGCAGGTATCTAGTGGTAGCTAATGAATGAAATAGATGAGCAGTACTACAGTATTATTTTGTTTATATAACAGGAAAATCTCTAGGTCTCAGTGTTAAGAAAGTTGACTTTAGTTTCTACAATTGAGCATCCAGGAATCTCATCAAGTTTCCAGACCTAAGTTAATTCACAGACCCAAAACAGTTCCCCATAGGACCTATAGCTATTTACTAGGGATTCTATTCTTTGGAGAAAAGGAAATACTCAGATGATTCACACTGAATTCTAGGAAACCAAAATGTCATGGTGGCTCACTGGTCAAAGTGAGAACTTACAGTGGTCATGTAATAGATGGAATCTTAGCACCAGACTCATAGTAGGCCTAGGTGGTCAATAGATGCACCCTGTGTTTATTTTCTAAATTCCTTACTGGTTATTTGGAATATCTATTTAGAATAGACATACTAGAGTACTGATTATATGGAGAGTAAACCATAGAGTAAAAATGATGTGATAGCGCTAAGTACAATGTATTAGCACTTATCCTCCCTTCTAAGATAGTAAATCAGATATAATACCATATTCCTGAGGGATTGTTCAAATCAATACCATCATCAAATATTTGAATAAGACTTATGATATTTATTACAACTTTAACCTAACTATTTGGCCTGTGCAGAAGTTGGGTGGATCTTAGAGAACAACTGAACTATCATAGACTTAATCATCGGATGACTGCAAGTGTAGTTGCTAGCCCAAATACAGTGTCTTTATTAAATCACACAGCCTATGGTATTTGGTATGTAGCTATAGACTTAATTAATTAATACATTATTCTCCATGTCAATTTATAAGGTCCACCAAAATTTATTTTTATCTAGCAGGACTTACAGTATACCTTAACAGCCATGCCTCAGGGCTATTCAATTCTCCCATCCTGGAGATCTTTACCATTCTAACATTCCACAGATTTTCACACCAGTTCACTACATTGATGATGGTATGTTGGTTGTGTCTCATAATCAGAAAATGGCAAGTACTTTGGATGTATTAAGGAAGTAGATAAGAATTAGAAGACAATATTAAGTATTCCATCCAAAATTCAGATTCCCAGAATTTCAGTAGTATTTCTGCACATTCAGCAGCCACTACTCTCAAAAGGTCCTCTTTGGATTTAGTAGTCAACATGTACCACTTTTGAATATGCTACTTCAGTCTATCAACACAATGTAACTCATAAGTCTGCTGATTTTGAATGATTAGAGTAAAAGAAGGGTATGCAACAAGTTCAGACTATATTGCAACCTGGGATACCACATAGACTTTATGATCTAGCAACTCTAATGATTCCCTAAGTGTCTGTGGTAAAGAGGCATACTCTGTGGAGCCTCTGGAAAGCACCAACTACAGAGTCAGAGTGAACACCTAGAATTTTGAAGTAAATGTATTCCTGCTTTAGATAACTATTTATCCTTTGATCAATAGCTTCTAGCTTACTACTTGGTAGATGCTGAGTACATAACCAAGGAGCATTAGATGACCATGTGAACCAAGCTTCTCATCATTACCTGGTTGTTGTCTGACTTACCTAGCCACATTTGACAATGTACAACATCAATCTGTCATCAGATGGAAATGACATATGAGACAGAGCTTGGGCAGATCTGGAAAGTACACGTAAGTTGCATGAACAAGTGACTCAGGCTCCTTCAATGCCAACTCTTTTGTATTGCCGCCTTTTCTTCAACCCATGCTATAGCCTCTCAAAGATTTCTTAAGTCCAGTAGTTAGAAGAAGAAAAAACCTCAAGCCTGGTTTATAGATGAGTCCACACAATATGTTGGTACTAGGAGTGGACAGTACCCAGGAACAGTCATGAAAGACAATGGAGAAGGAGCATTCTGAGTAGGCAGAAATTTGAACCATGATATGGTTGTCCACTTTGTCTGGAATGATACATGATTGAATGTACAGGTCTACATTGGTTGTTTGGCATTTGTTCATTGTTTATATGATCAGGGCCTTAGAAAAAACAAGACTGGAAGAATGATGGCAAGTTTGAGGAAAATGTATGTCAATGGACCTTAAAATGGACAGACCCTTCAAAAGCTCACGTCTTGGGACCGGCAGGTAGCATGATGGTTAGAAGCACTGGACTCCCACATGCTAACCATGGTTCAAATCCCAGACCTGGCAGCTTGCTTTCTTACTTTACCTCTCTCTTTTTCTCTCTCCGTCCCTCTCTGGTCAAATTAAAAAAACTAAGTAAATAAATAAAGTTAAACAAAGTAATTCTTCAAAGAAAAATAAAAAACTTACGTCTTATCTAGAGGCCCATCAAAGGACATCCACTGCAGAGGAAGCTCTTAATAATTAAGTGGATGAATTGATGCACTCTATGGATATCAGTCTTTCTCTTTAGCTATTCTCTTGCTTGGTCATTGGGCTCTGCATAGTGACCTTCGTGGCAGGAGTAGAGACAATGCATGCATGGGCTCAGCAATATGAACTTTCCCTTTCTAAAGGTGACCTGTCTAGCATTGCTGCTGAGTTGCTAATTTGGAGAGACCAACATTGAGCCCTGAGGACCAGCCAGCCCTGGGTGGCAGGTTTGTCACCATGGATTTCTTCCATCATCGAGGATCAGAGATTTATCCTCACTAGCATAGACATATATTCTGGATGTAGATTTTTCCCTTCCTACCAGCATTAACATCTCTGGACTTATAGAATAATGCCTGAGAGCAGGGTAAAGACAGACTAGGTAGTGGAAGAAAGAAGTCATAGATATTAATTATGGCCTTGTGAGCAATCGTAGTAGGTTCACACAGTTTTTCTTTGCCACTTGTAAACATGTGTTTATTCATATGTATGCACATGTACACACGCAAATATATGTATAAACACATTTCTCTTCCATTTTCATTTTTAAAAGTGTTACAGGGGCCGGGAACAAGCAGTTAGCGTAATGGCTAACTCACGCCGGGCGCATGTGCGTGCGCTCGCCAGACAGACAGAGAGAGAGACACGCACACGCGCCCGGCGTGAGTTAGCCATTACGCTAACTGCTGGTTCCCTCAATTCATAAAGTTTTAACAATAGAAACCATTCAGGGTTTGATTAAGGGCAGGTCTATTAATCATCGATACAGTTCAACAATTGTTTGATTGATGAAAGCAGGTTCCTGGTAACTTCAAGCAGTGCAGTTTCAGGAAACAGTTCCAGCAAGCAGAGTTAACTATCAACCGATGTTCAGCAGCAGCTGTCTTATGATTACTGAAAGAAAATCTCAAGCATAGATATTAGTTCTTATGGATTTTCATAAAGAATGATACTTATATAATTCTATAGGGATTTAAAACTTAAGGAATCCTGATACATTTACCTATCCTGAAGGGGTGAAGTTATTATTCACTTGGTGAGGGTGGGGATACAGCCTTTTCAACTGGTGGTGAAGTGACTAATAAGTTCATGAAAAACTTTAAAATGGGTTTATGGTGTTGTGGATACACTTGTGTAGCCTATGGTACCACTGTTATGTATTTTGTTAGAACATTAGTTACCATGGGATGAGAGCATCCTGGGCCAGTTTCGGCCTAGTCCTATTGTACGTGAAAAGATTATTTATATTAAATGTGTCTTGAAGGGCCTTCCAAAGATCAAGAAGAACTTTAGCACACCCTTTACTGTGCCCAATGAAGCGTTGTAATTAACAGTAAGTGGTCAGGGTAAAGGGGAGCGGTTGGGGGACTTTTTGGGAAATCTTACCACACACTAAAGATGTATGAGGGAGCTATGTAATTCTTTTATAGTAGTATATCAGGGAGTCAGAGGGGGGTCACTTCCCAGCAAGGCTATCACAGTCCCGGAGCGAATAGCAAGTGGCCTTGCCAACATGCTAAGTGACCCAAGCTTGTTCCAAGGTCGGGGGGTGTACCGTCGCGGCCTTGCCAACTTACTGAACCGACCGGAAGCGATGCTCAAAGGTCAAGGGGCTTAGACGGGTCCTGGAGCCCCACCGGGTCGGACTCCTCCACTAGACCGTATTAAACTCTCTTTGTTCAAATCACTATGTGGTTTCTATCTCCTTAGTAATTGAAAAGCCATCAACTATGTTTACAAGGCAAAGAGATGGTCACATGTGTTAAAACCCAGGGCCTCTTGGTGGAAGACCATGGTATCAACTAGGTACTTTGGATTCGTCCATATCACTCCTCAAAACTCTTCTATTCTCTAGTATGCCATAAATAATCAATATTTATCTTTCATATGTTAAATTCACTTACAGGTGACAATGTGTCAGACGAGAGCATTTGAGACCCTGAGTTTGAGACTCCCTGACAGATACTGTAGCTCTGTACTTACCTATTTGTAAAGATGGAATTTCCAGTTCCACAAATCAAGATACTATTGGCAACTTTTCATGTTCAAAGATATTAATAGAAATGTTTATATTGCCAGCTGTTTCTGAGAAATTAGATTTCAGATCCTGCTCTCCTGTGTATTGAAACCTGGGCCTCATAATTAATTGCTGGTGGTAAACTGTCATTCTACTCTTTGTCTCAAAACCTTTAGATATCTTTGTCCAGAAAGTTATCCTGTTTTTAGAAAAAGTGTATGCATTAATTACCCACTGGTGGCTTTTTCCAGCCACCCAGAGAAACTCTGTTTGCCTTTAGTTGGGATCTTTGAGAGTCAGCTGCTACTCTCTCTGAGGTAGTATGTGGTTGTTTCTGGGCTTTTTGCTTGTCATCAGTGTTTATCTCTTGTCATACATCCGCTAGTCACTTCCTGTAGAACTATTACAGGCGAAGATGTAAACATGGACTTAAACATAATCAACACTAACAAACCACAGTAGCAAATTACTATGCAATTTGATTCCACAGATAAATGCAAGCAGAAATTACTTTCTTCCACCCTTCTCTTCCCTGACACTTTCACCAGTAGTTGAGGGGTAGCTAAAGCTTTGCCCCGGCACTTAAGGGTTTATTATCAGGGCAAAGTTTTTTGTTTTGTTTCAAATTCAATTAGATGGGTGGGGATGATGTAGTGGTTACATCACTGGACTCCAACATGGCTGACCATGGGTTCAAGTCCCGAAAATGGAAGCTTGAAACTCACACAGGACGCGTGTGTGTGTGTGTCCAAGATCCTGAGAAGAGAAGAAACTCTGGTGTCGCCATCTCCCCCGGGAGATATTTCTCACTTTCTCTTTCACCGTCTTTGTCCCTTTCTCTCTGTCTGGCAAGCTCACTTACCCTAAGGCAAAGACCTCTCAAAAAAAAATTAAATTAAATTAGAAAGCCCATATGATAATATGTGGCAAAGATCCAATAAATATTGGATCTTTATTCATCTTTATTCATATTAATTCATGATCATTGTACTTCCATTAATCTATATTCTCTATTAGGATTTAGGGTGGGATTTTGTATTTCCTTGCTTTACATGTGCTTTATTTAGTGGCAATAAATTTTATATGCCAATTAGGCTTTTTGCCAATTAAATTCATCTGGAAACAGGCCATAAATGCCTGGAGTTGTAATGGTTTATTGTCACTAATATAGAAACAAGAAATGTAAAAAACACGGTCCTCTTATTTTATTAAATGTTACTCTCATGGAAGTTACAATGTTCTGCTTAAAAATTGCTTCAGTTAATTTTTTTTTAAGTTAAACTAGCAAGCAACGTTCCTGAAACATATGCTTTTCTACCTGACAACCATGACTATAAAGATACAATTTTTTTTTTTGAGAAAGATTTTTGCTATAAGGGCACATGCATTCACCAGAGAATCTGAGAAAAAGAGAGATCACCCCAATGAGGGGTGACTATGCCACAATCCCTTCTCTCTTTTCCTCTTGGGATTTTGGGCATGCATGCACACATGTCCAGCATGAGTTTCAAGCTGCTGGCCATGTGGGCGTGTAGCACCTTAACCATTCTGCCACTGCTGGTCCCACTTTTTTTTTTTTTAATCTATTTATCTATCTATCTGTCTGTCTGTTTGTCTATCATCTATTTGTTGTGATTTTTATGTTGCCATGTCTAAGAATTGAGCCACTGTCAGCCATGTGGGAATTGAGCACCTTAACCACCATGCCACCTACTGACCTATAAAGATAAAGCTTATCTTGAAATTTTCTCATCGGAATCTGCATTGGAAGAAACCCCCAGGTGATTGATTGTAACTTTAAAGATTGAGAAGCTGTAGTCGAAAAAACTGGAAACTCCAGCTTCATAGATTTTTTTTTTTTTTTGAGAGATTTTTGCTATAGGGTGCGTGCGCTAGCCAGAAAGAGAGAGAGACAGAAATTGAGAAATCACCCCCAGGGGGAATGGCCACGCCTCAATCCCTTCTCCTCTATTCTCCTCTCAGGATCTTGGGCACGTACGCACACACGCCCAGCATGAGTTTAAGCCACCGGGTCCAGGACACGAACTGTGGTCGACTACATGGGAGTCCAGTGACATAGCCATTATGCCAACTGCTGGTCCTAGCTTTGCAGATAATTTTAAATTTGTAAGATTTCAGTATTTCTATTCAAATGGAGGTATATTTTTATCCTTGACAATAATTTATTAGTTTTAGCTCAGTCTCACAGTCTGTCAGAATTGTGAATATTGTTTTAGCTTCTTATTTTGTGAATATTATAATTTATCATTAATGCCTTTTAATAATATATGCTTTGATACAGATTAATAATTTTAAGACTAAGACTCTGAATTCTTTCATTTTTAGAAATTTATATGAATTTAAAATTTAGAAGATCTCTGGAAATTTTTCTAGTTTTTAACTTCTTTAAACTTCTTTTCCTCTGAGGATCTGATATTTTGTAGTCAGCAAAAAACATTTTTACAGCAGGATTTCAGTGTTTTAGAAATATAAGAAGAGTAAATCTTTCATATTATTTATTATATGCAAGTTAAATATACAATATGCCTTGAGTTTGCTGTTGTGATTATTTTTTATCTTATTAATTCTCAAAATTCTGAGTCCTACTGGAAGTTGCTCTAGTAGAGAATTGTTTTGTTTCTTTAACTGTTTTCACATGTCTTCAAATATGGCAGGTTGTGTGGGTAGGAACATGGCATTATTCCTGGGAAAAGAAATGAAGAATTTCCAGTTTTATTTAATCCATCCAGTTAATATATATCTTTTGGGTTATATGTTTTATTGTTCAGGTCTCAGTTTTCCCATCTTTATGACTTGAAAAAAATATTTTAAAAATGGATTTGCAGCACCATAATTTGCAATAAAATCTCAGTGCCTTATTTATATCAGCATTAATCCCTAAGCCTTTTCAGGAAATATTGGGTCAAATTCTTGCTTTCGATTTTATCTTCTCTTCATTTTTAAATAACTTTTGCTTCATTTGTATCAGGTTGTCAGGAACGTCATGACATATTGTTCTGTTTTTCTGTGTAAAAATGTGTCATGACTTTCCCGACGACTCTATATTAAGAATCTGTTCTGAAAAACCTAACTTTAGAGTATTAGAAATTAACACCATGGGCACTGGCAGGTGGTGTGATGATTAAGGGCACTGGACTCCCACATGGCCGACCATGGTTCAAGTCCCAGACTTGGCAACTTGCTTTCTCACTTACCCTCTCTCTTCTTACTCTCATCAAATTAAAAAATAAATGAAATAAATAAATAAAGTAATTATTTAAAAAAAATAATACTATGATTACCTTTGTGTAGATACAATCTGTTCCTTATTGAGGACTAGTTTTGATTTTCCTAATCACCCTTGTAAGCAGTGATTATTTTAAAAAATTTATTTACTTTATGCATAATACAGAGCATATATGTTAAAATGCATGCATGTGGGAGAAAGAGAGAGAGTATAAATCAGTCACCCTTGAAGGGTCTTTTCATACTGCAGCCTCCTTCCCTGACCCTTCCAGCTCATTGGGATCTTGGGCACATACGTGCACATAGTATATTCAGGTCAACTAGATTCAGATTGGCCCACAGTGAGCCATGTGGCTTCCAACACTGCAGTTCTATAGGCTACTGCCTACACCAGCAAGGCTGGGCCTACAGCAGTCATCCTGAACCCTTCTGCCCATTAGAATTATCTGAAAGACTTAAAACCACAAAAGCAGAGTGTAAACCCTGCTCCTAAATCAATTCAATATGGTTCTCAGATTCTCTAGAAGTGGAGCTTGTGGTGCTTTATTACTTTCTTTTTTTTTTTTTCACAGCTTTTCATTAATATATATCAGAGGTGAGGACAACTGATGGAGATACTTAATGTTGAGTGTAACTTGTCACTAACAGAAACGTAATGGCACATTAGCAGCAAAGGACAGAAAAGTCACATGAACGTTTCTGAGAATCTATATTGGAGTCTTTAAGTGATTAGAAAATGATAAGAGAAAGCTTTCTCACCCTCTCTTCTCTTACTCTCATCAAATTGAAAAATAAATTAAATAAATAAAGTAATTCTTTTAAAAAAATAATACTATGATTACCTTTGTGTAGATACAATCTGTTCCTTATTGAGTACTAGTTTTGATATTCCTTCAGGAATAATCTGAAAAAAGCAAAGTATCATCTTACTACTTCTACACCCTGTCTCTGAATGGTTCTTGACCTCTTATTCCTCCATTGTCAAGATTTATAATCTTATCCTCAATCTATCTTTCATATTCTTTTTTTAAGAGATTTTTTTGCTATAGGGTACAAGCAGGCACCAGAGAAATAGAGACACAGAGAGCAAGAAATCACCCAAGGGACATGGCTTTGCTAATTTAATCTATTTACTTTCGGTGTCTGTCAGTAAAACTGGAATAACCTAATACTTCACAAAATCATTGGGAGACTATGTGAGAATTTATATATTAGCTGTAAAAACATCATGGACTAGAACCAGCAGTTGTCGTAATGGCTGTGTCACTGGACTCCCATGTAGTCGACCGTGGTTCAAGTTCTGGACCCAGTGGCTTAAACTCACGCTGGGCGCATGTGCATACATGCCCAAGATCCTGAGAGGAGAATGGAGGAGAAGGGATTGCAGTGTGGCCATACCCCCTGAGGGGGGGCGATTTCTCACTTTCTATCTCTCTCTGTCTTTCTGGCAAGCACACACATGCCCTATTGCAAAAATCTCGCAAAAACAAACAAACAACAACAACAACAAAAAAACACCATGGACTCAATCTAATGAAAATGAACTATTATGTTTGTTATTTTTCACAAAAGTCTTAATCCTTCTTCTCTTTTCCAGTCAACGAATATTTATTAGATGCCTACGATCTCACCAATAATAGGGTAAGTGCCAGAAAAATGATCATGAAGAGAAGAGAGATCATTGTTTTCCTTCATGATCTTGTCCCGACTTTCATTAGAAGCATCCTAACCTAATACCTACTAAATGATCTCTGTGACTCCTACCTTGATTCTGTCATTTCTTCTGTAGTCCCTGACTTTGTTAATGTAATAAATTTACCTATCTATCTCTCATCCTTCTTTTTCTTTTCCCTAGTTCTATTGTTTGATTTTATTTCCTGGACTCTCTTGAATCATTCTGTCCCTCTGTCAAGTCCCCTAGCCGATCCCTTCATCTCTTCAGTATCTATCATCTTTACTAGGACTGAGAAACCTGTGATTTTTTAAAAAACTTACATTTGATTATGATCCTTTTTTAAAAATCATTCAATTTTTTAAATTTTTTTTTAATTTTAAAAATGTTTTTTATTATTATTCATACATTAAATCACTATACATCATTTAGATTGTGAAGAGACTTTACTCAGCTTTATATATACCTCAATCCAACCCAGCTGAGACCACCATACACATCCTCATCAACAGATAATAAACCTTATCTGTGTCCCTCAAGTGTCTTATCTCTCCGTTTCCCCCCCAAATTTCCTATACTCTTCACCGCCCACACTATTTCATGGAGTATATGTGCCACACTTTTTCAATCCATTCATCTGTTTGTGGACATTTAGGTTGGTTCCATGTCTTAGCAATCGTGAATAAGGCTGCAATGAATATAGAGGTGCAAGTGCTTTTTCAATTGAGCATTCTCCTGTCCTTTGAGTAGATACCCAGGAGTGGAATTTCTGGATCATATGGTAGTTTTATTTGTAGGTCTTTGAGGAACCTCTATGTCATTCTCCACAATGACTGGACCAATTTACATTCCCACCAGCAGTGCAGGAGTATTTCCCTTTCACCACATCCTCTCTAGCACTTATCATTATTATTATTTTTTTTTTAATCTTTGCCATTCTGACTGGAGTCAGGTGGTATCTCATTGTGGTTTTGATCTGCATCTCTCTTACAATGAGGGATGTTGAGCATTTTTTCATATGCTTTTGGTTATTCGTATGTCGTCCTTAGAGAGTTGTTTATTCAGCTCATTTTCTCATCTTTTATTTGGATTAATCATTTTCTTCTGGGTAAGCTGCTTGCGGTCTCTGTGTATTCTGGTTATCAGTCCCTTATCTGAGGCACAGTTAACAAAAATTCTCTCCCATCCTGAGTGTTGTCGATTTACACTAATTAGTGTCCTTTACTGTGCAGAAACTCCTTAATCTGATGTAATCCTACCTGTCTATTTGGGGAATTATTTCAATTTTTTAATTTTTCATCCATTTAGGACAACATTGGTACTTACCAAATCCACTGGAAGATGTACAAAGCCTTTTATGAACTGACCTCCCAGCCTCATCTATGCCTTTCGCATTTGCTGTACTCAGGGGTTTTTGCTTTTATGGCTTTGGATCTGTCATTCTTTCTCTCATCCACCTGCCTAAAATTTATGTGTCTTGGGGTCAGCAGGTAGAGTGGTGGTTAAGGTACTGGACTCCCCTATGGTCAATCATGGTTCAAATCCCAGAGCTGGCATCTTGAAAATCACTCCAGGCATGTGTGCATTCATTTTTGTGTACCAAAGATCCTGAGAGAAGAATGAAGGAGAAGGAATTGGGGCATGGCTATCTCCCATGGTGAGGGAAGAGTTGATCTCTCACTTTCCCACTCATTTTCTCTCTCTGTCAAGTGTATGTGTCCTATGGCAAAAATCTAAAAAACAAACAAACAAGAAAAATAATTTGCCTATCTTTCAAGATTCTACTCAACATCATCTCTAGGAAAATTTCCCCAATGTGTGTCCTTACCCTCCCTGTTGCTGGCAGGATGTCTGTCATACACAAATCATGCTGCTGTGGTGACCTGTTGACTTACCTCTTTCATACTGGTTTCTGCTGCCTTTTTTTTTTTTTTTTTGGTTGTCTGTTTTATGGTTTTTGACATAGGGCATGTGTGCTCACCAGAGAGAGACAGAGAGAGAGAATCAAAGTGAGAAATCACCTTCCAGCAGATGGCCATGCCACAATCTCTTCTCTGTTCTTCTCCTGGGATTTTGGGCACACTTGCACACATGGTCAGAATGAGTTTCAAGGCACCAGGTCCCAGACTCGAACTGTGGTTGACAATGTGTGAGTCCAGCGCCTTAACTACTATGCCACCTGCTGGGCCTTAGTAGTCTCTGCTTCTTGAAAGCAAGGGCTTTCTTGAATTTTGTAGCCACAGTCTAGCACAACATTTGGCGTATAAGAAATTATACAACAATAATTGTGTGGTTCTGCAACTTCTTATATTAAGTCTTCATACAAGTGAAAAAGTTCAAGCAGTCATTTTATTCTTCACTTGAAGTTCTGCATGCGAAACCTCAGAAGTATTGGTCTCTCACTTTTATGGGCAATGTACATGATCATTGAGTATGATGTATAATTTGGAACAAAAGTGCCTATTCAATACCAAAAAGAATACAGATTACACTCATTAGAAATAGTATGTAGAACTAAGTTCTGCCTGTTATATTTATTAAGCTTAAAATTTCCAGCCAAAGTCCAGAGAATCCATCTTAGAACTTGTTTTATTTTTATTAGCTAATTAATTTTATTTATTTATTTTTGCCATAAGGTGTGCGTGCTCATCAGAGAGAGGGAAAGTGAGAAATTACCCCTCTGAATGCATGGCCATGTCACAATCCTTTCTCCTCCATTCGCCTCCTGGGATTTTGGACAGGCATGTACACTCGCCTGGTGTCATTTTCAAGCTGCTGGGTTCAAGACTCGAACCCAAATTGGTCATTTGGCTTAACCACTGTGCCACCTGCTTAAATTTGGTAATAAACTTGGAAGAGAAGCTGAATAAAGGGGGCAACATCAATCTTCATCGCTGTAAATGACATTCCTTCTAAAATATGTTTAGGCAGTAAGGAGAGCAGGCATATTCTCTCCCTGCCCCCTGCAAATGACATGAGTGGCTCTGATGGCATATGGTGTGTGAGTTTTTCCTTTTTGCTTTCAATCCCATTGGCCCTTATTAGGGTTTAGTAAACTTCTTACTTTATTCTTAAGGTCAACTGCAGGCAATATTTCATTAAACCAAATACTGCTTTTTTTAAAAAAACTCAAGGACCTATCTCTATAAATTTTCTAGAGATACTTGAAGTAAAACTAATAACACAGTTACTTTTTTGCTATTAGATTTTGTATTTATGTGAGCTACTGAACTAGTTGTTATATAATAACAAGTTAAAACCTCTTGATTCTCTTGTCTTTATGGGTTCAGAATTCACAGATATTATCAGGTGAACAAATCTGGGAGAATGCTCATTTACTCATTGGTGGAGCTGTTTTATTAATTGGTTTAGTTGGAGTAATGGTTCACAGCTTGAAGGCAAACAGTATAATATTAAGGCTCCTATTTTAAATGTATACCTGATTGTACCTATCAGTATATCTTGTCTTCTTATTAAAGCCCTACACTACCACCACCACCCCTTTATTTATTTTTTATTTATTTATTTTTAGAGAGATTTTTGCTACAGGGTGTATGTGCTCACCAGAGAGACAGAAATAGAGAGATAGAGATAGAAGAAATCACTTCCCAGGGAAGATGGCCACACTGCAATCCCGTCTCCTCCATTCACTTCTCGGAATTTTGGTCTTAATGTTTTTTTTAATTTAAATAATTATTTGATTTTATTCATTGTCATTATTTTATTTTATTTTTTTAAAGTTGACCAGAGAGAGACAGAGAGAGAGAAGGAAGGTGAGAAAGTAAACTGCCAGGCCTGGGACTCGAAACACAGTCAGCCATGTGGGAGTCTAGCACCTTAACCCCCATGCCACCTACCGACCTTGATAGTCTCCATTTTTAACTTAAAATATCTTTGTAAAAATTAATTCTATCCATGTCACATGGTAGATATTAGCTAGAGGTTACAAATAATGTATTATGTACTTGAGTGAAATCCCCAATATTTTGCAGCCCCAGTAGCTTATAGTTAATTATAAGAATTGTTTTCTCCCAAAAGTATAATTTTTTTGAGGATAGGATAGCTTTTTGTGTTCTTGTTAACCATAAGAATACATTGTTAGTAACTTACACTCAGCTATTGATTGAATGAACGAATTGAATTGTACCTGTAGGAATGAATAACTACTAATATCATTTATTGTTTCTATTTATAGGTATTACCATTTCAAGAAACCTTCTTGTCTGCAAATCTATGATAAAAGATATAGGTAACAGAGGAAATCATACCTGTTATTTGTCAGTTGACAAGTTTTATATGTCAGAATGACTCACCTAAAGCGACTAGTAAAATTACATATTAAAAGACATTACCATAAAAAGTTCTGGAAACTTGGCGGAGTGATTTTATTTTTTATAGTAGTTTTGATTTTAATGCAAAGAGAAGTAAGTGTTCAATATTCCAAAGAGGAGTCAATAATGGAAAAAAGCATGAAAAACAAAAACAAGGTGTTTGATTTAATGCTGGAAGCTGTAAACAATATTAAAGATGCAATGCCAAAAATGCAAATAGGAGCACCTGTCAGGCAAAACATTGATGTTGGTGAGAGACCCTGTTTCCAAGGATATTATACAGCAGCTGAATTGAAACCCGTCCTTGACCGCCCACCGCAGGATTCTAATGCACCTGGTGCTTCTGGTAAAGCATTCAAGCCAATCAATTTAAGTACTGAAGAGCAAAATGAAAAAGAACGTGGTGAAGCAAAACACTGTTTTAATGCTTTTGCAAGTGACAGGATTTCTTTACACCGAGATCTTGGACCAGACACTCGACCTCCTGAGTATGTTTTACTGTTTATCACTAGAGCTTGAGGAGAGAGGCATTAGCTAAGGAAGTTACTAGTTCTTTAGCCACTTTGAGGCAGAAAATCAGCAAATATTGGTTCATTTGTTTGTTGTTGTTGTTTTTCTTACAGTTGCTGGGCCTAGATATCAATATCTATGCTCAATGGGACATTGCATGTGTGAAAAGTTATTAGTTTAGAGATTAGCAAAACTGACTGCTAGATCTGACCTCTGTCCACAAAGAAATCCTTTATTCTTTGTTCTTGTTAAGTTTATTTCCTGAGAGATAAAGAGAAAGAGAGGGAGAGAGAGGCACCCTCGACAGAGTCTTCATGCCCCAATCCTCCTCCCAACTCCTGCATCCAGCCAGGAATGGGAACACGCCCAGTGTGCGAAGGTAAACCCAGGGTGCAAACCCAGAGCCTTCTTGTATGGCCTCCAGCATCATGAAGTGGTGCCTGTACTGCCCGTGCCACTCTTGAGGTCCAGAAATAATTCTTTTTTATTTCTTTTTCTTTCCTTTTTTTTTTTCTTCCTGCTGTAGGGTATGAGCACTCGGCCGAGACAGACACTGAGGGGATGGAAGAATGAGAATTCCCTCCTGCCAGGGAGGATGGCCACACCACAATCCTTTCTCCTCCATTCTCTTCTCTGGATTTTGGGCATGTAGGCTTGTGGGCTCGTTTGATTTTTCAAGCTGCTGGATCCAGAATTTGAAACATGAGATGACCATGTAGGATCTAGCTGCCTTAAAATCCATATCACCTGACTGGTTTGGAAATCCTTTGTTCTTAAATGCTGTGAGAGCACAAGTCTAACTTTACACATCCTATAAATTAGCACCTAACTGGGGCTACATATCCTACTGCAGTCATTTAATAGATACATTTTGTTTTCCTGAAACAAACTGACTTATAAAAAAAAGTTTCAGGAAAACCCAGAGCCTTCTTGTATGGCCTCCAGCATCATGAAGTGGTGCCTGTACTGCCCGTGCCACTCTTGAGGTCCAGAAGTAATTCTTTTTTATTTCTTTTTCTTTCCTTTTTTTTTTTCTTCCTGCTGTAGGGTATGAGCACTCGGCCGAGACAGACACTGAGGGGATGGAAGAATGAGAATTCCCTCCTGCCAGGGAGGATGGCCACACCACAATCCTTTCTCCTCCATTCTCTTCTCTGGATTTTGGGCATGTAGGCTTGTGGGCTCGTTTGATTTTTCAAGCTGCTGGATCCAGAATTTGAAACATGAGATGACCATGTAGGATCTAGCTGCCTTAAAATCCATATCACCTGACTGGTTTGGAAATCCTTTGTTCTTAAATGCTGTGATTTCCTTACCTATTTAGTAAGAAATAATGACCATTATTAATGAGATGTGTGGTAGGTGGAGGAGTTATTTTTGTTCCTCTATGTATTGCTATAGAGTACAATTATTAGGGGAAAAAAATATCAAAATTTTGGAGATATTAGGTATTGATTGATTGAGGAGTGGACTCTTGACAGGGTCTTGTGACACTATGCTCCTTCCCACAGGCCAGAACCATGGGTATACCCACAGGTATGCTTGGCATGTTGAGATTGACCTGAGATCCCAGGCCAAGTCTCTCCCATGCATAAGACTCCAGTATTTCCCAGCAGCACCTCACTGCCTGCATCATGGCAGCTAGGCCAGAAGTAATGTTTCTGGACTTTATCAGCTAAGTCACACACTTTGTGACTGCTTTCAGAGCGTAATCATATTGCAGGATGCATTATATTTTACAAACTTTCTCTTAAAGGAGAAAATTGTTCCTATTACTATTGCAATTATATTTATTTCTAGGACTTTGCTGATTATGTTCTCCTAGCTATAGAATTGTCTTCCTTTACCTACCGAGAGACCCATGTTCCTCTTTATTAGGTCCCTGTGTTAACATGATTGTCTCAAAGTACATAAGAGTTTGATTAATATTCCCCTCCAGGATCAACTATGTTGTCTTTGTCCTTAGTGAAACATTCTGTTACCTGTAGTATTGTTCAAATATCATGTTTGAACTTTAATGTACTCATGAATTCTAATGCCTTCAAGCCACTGGGATATTTTTGAGAGTGTAAGATACACAGGGTATAAGCAAATGGTGCCTACACATTTTGCTATCTATCTGTAATAGAACTACATTTGGCAGTGACCTGAAGAAAAGGACTTTTGTCTATGGCCTCACTCAGACTTTTCTAGATTTATGATTATGAATACCTGCTCTTAACTATGTGAGTCACTTAATGTTGATCAGATTGGTAAGACTTCTGTCACTATTCTAATGTGTGCAATCCATGCTTAAATTGCTTATTATTTTTAAATGAACATATTCAGAGACAAATGAATATCTATAAAAATATTCTAGCTATTATAACAGGGTACAGTATATTTCCTGTTTTATATTAATAGATTCAACTACATTGTTGTACTTCACTGATTTTGGGAAAGATCTTGACCGAAAAGCAATCTACCTCAAAAACAAAAATGCAGGATTTTTATTCTTTGATCATGTCAGGCCAAGATGAGCTTTTTTCCCAATACAGCATTAAAGAACTAGTATAATCTTTCACTCATATTAATCATGAAAAAATGAAAGTGAAAAACAACCAAGTACATTAAGAACATTTTTTTTTTTGGTTAGAAATTAAGATTTAATTGTTTCCTACTTTTGATAGGGTTTTGTAGAGGTGATAAATTTAATTGTGTCTTACTTTGAATGTAATCTGTATCACCAAGGAACATATTTTCCGAAGAATTGCTAGACTTTTCCGTGCTCCTTAGAAATACAGATCTAGCTTCTCCTAAAACCAGATGGTTGTATGACTGATAACTGAAGTTCTTATATGCCAGATTTTTCAAATGGATTGACTGTTTTGGCAAGTTACTTTAATTGCACTATTTTAAATGACATTCAAAATGATTTTAAAGCACAAATTTAACATGTTAATTGTTTCAAAATGAATGGAGTTTATGAAATCATACTGTGAAATTTCATCACTTGCATTAATGATCTAACATGACATTTTGCTTGCTATTAGTAGTTTTCATTTAAGCAAATTAATCCTAGCTTAAACTGAAAGAAATCTAGCAATATTAAAGTAATAGTGTTTTGCTAGCATGATTTTTTTGTGTGCAGTTTTATGCTTTAAATTTTTGAAACTTTTAAAATAATTCTTGATTAATATAGTATTAATGAACTACATGCACACAAATGTAGTAAAAACAATTTTCTACTCCCAGAATTCTACTCTTTCAGAATGCCTGAAGGTCTAGTGGTTAAGGTCCCAATGACTGACCAAGTTACAAGTCCTAGTCCTGGCAGCTTACAAAAGCATATGTGGGGTCAGCCGGTGGTTTGGTGGTTGAGGTGCTGGACTCCCACATGGCCAATCACAATTTGAGTCCCATCCCCAGCAGCTTGCTTTCTCTCTTCATCTCCCTCTGGTGATTATGCATTACTTATCACAAATTTTAAATAATAATGATAAATACAATTTAAAAAATTAAAATAAAAAGTGCATGCATGACCAAACTCTGGACAGGATAAATAAATGGAGGAAAGGAATTGCAGTGTGACCAAACCCTACTGGAGGCTGCTTTCTCCCTCTCTTTGTTTCTGACCAGTGCACGCACACCCTTTGTCAATTATATAAAAAAAAAAAAAAATTAAAAAATTGCTCTCCAAAATACTTGTAAGAGTTTTTTTCCTTAAACAAAACATAAATAAAATAAAATAATAATAAAGAAAAGAAAATAGCATATGATGGAGTTTCTTATTTTTCTATGGTTTATGTTGGTTTATCAGCCTTTATGTGATTAAAAATATAAGCTTATATATAGCCACTTATTTCTACGTAATTATGGCTCAATATACGAACAATTTGTGTTTGAGCTTTATTTTTTATTTGGTATTTTATCTGAAATTCAACTTAGAATAAATGCTTTGCTTTCGTCTATCATTGAGAAGAATGTGATTATTTCCTACTGACTCTGCATTTGTATTACACTTTGAACTAGAACCACCTTGTCTCAGACAATGTTTTAGACACCTCTTTTACTCTTAATTCAAGTCCTTTTTTCCCACTACCAATATTTACCCCTAAAAGCCTACTATTACAAAAGGATCTCAAAAATATTCCTATTGAAGTATGGCTATAAAAATAACCAGTGAGAAGGAGAAGGTTCTGGGCGGAGTCAGACAGCGATGCAAAAGTATAATACAAGGCTCTTGGAGGCAATCCACCTGGGAAGTCCAGCGGCTTCCCTGAGTATTCCAGGCACAAACAGGCCCATAATCTGCTGCTGCTGAAGGCTGAGGGTGGATTATGGCATTAGGACTTTTTTGGGAGTGCTCTCTCTCTCTCTGTTTTCTCTCTCTTTGTCTCCCTGTCTTACAGAAGAAATAAATAAGCTATTAAAAAACCTGGGGAAATAATAATAAAAAAAAAATTTTCCTTGCAGAGATACAAATTACAATGTCAGGGATGAAAACTACAGGGGATGGAAATGAACATAGATTATACATCTACATCACAAAAGAAAAGATCTGTAAAGTTGAACTATCAGTGAAATGTGAGAAAACCTCAAGTAACTAATAATATGGGGGGAATCTTCAAAAAGTTCAAGGAAAATGTGTATTATAAAAACGTCAAGAGTGTATTTTAAATTTTTGCACCAAAATAAGCTCACATTTTAATTTTCAAAAATAAAAAAAAAAACAGTGAGAGAAATTGTAGATCTTTTTCAGCATGTTATTCCCAGACCTCTAGTGTCACACTGAGGGCAGTTTTCCCCACTGGCCTTGGCAAAGCAGCTACAATGTAGAGATGAATGTGGGCCTCTTATCTCTGCATGTAAATAATTTACTTTCTTATCTTTGAGTTTGAGAAGCACTGTTTTGTTGTTCACACATTGCATGCGCAATGTCTTTTGACAGTATAAGAGAATTTTAAGGTCTGTTTTCTAAAATCATACAGCCAAACTTTTTTTTTTTAGAGGTTTTTGCCTTGGGACATGAGCACTGGCTGGGGAGAGAGAGACAGACAGAGTGAGAGGGAAAGTGAGAAATCACCCTTGGTGGGGATGGCTTCCTCAATCCCTTCCCCTCTATTCTTCTCCCAGGATCTTGGATTCACATAGACACATGCCTGGCATGATTTTCAAGCCACCAGGCCTGAGACTCAAAACTGCCATGTGGAAATCCAGTGACGTAACCTCTATGCCTTCTGCTGAGTCTGCCATTTATGATTTTTAAGTGACCTTAAAGATAGAGTTCCTTTATTTGTTTATATTGATAGACCACACATGGTTTATTTTGTTTATTTATCCAGTGTTTTGAATCCCTCTTTTATGTGTTACTTCATTTGATCCTCTCCTCAACTCAAAGGCTGGAGACTGTACAGACCCACCCACACCTAAGTAGCTTAACATAAAGATTGTTTTCATTGAGAAGTTCACTGTTATAAAAGTGAATTAAAGATCTATGTGTAACTAGTGTTTTCAGCTAACAGGTAATACCACTGACCATAACAGAGTACTTCGGATCTCCCTCTCTATGCCTATCAATGTTTCAGATGATGATAAAAGCACACATAGATTTAGTTTTATTTTTAAAATTATGAATATGTTTCCAAAAGCATTTTTAAAGAATAATTTTATTTAACTTTATATATTTATTTTAATTTGACCAGAGAGGAACAGAGGAGGGGGGGGAGAGTGAGAAAGCAAGCTGCAAGGTCCGGGACTCAAACCGTAGTCAGTCATATGGGAGTCCAGTGCCCTTAACCACCACACCACCAGCTGGCCCCTTAAAATAAATTTTTAAGTGCTAAGTCTTAAAACTGCTTATCAAATTATTGGAACACCATGGCAAGTGGTAGTAGGTACTAGGTAGCTGCTTAATAATGAACATCTTATAAACGTAGGTTTTATGGTTATTTTTTCTTTGGGATTCATGATTAAATAAATTTGATATATGCTTAGAAAACACATTTTACGTATTTAAGGATGTATCTAAGTTAATCTCTACAAATATGAGTATTCATTGAATAAAGTCGCATAATTTTTTTAGTTGCAAGTAAGAAAAAAATGGATGATTTCCGTAGGAAAGAAGAAAGATTTGGTTCTTATTTGAGGGATTACAAGGATTTATCAGTTTTACATGTCTCACTTGTAGGTTATTTTTATTATTTAAAGTGTTTTATTTGACTTAAAGTAGCACTGTTGAGAAAGCTAGCAATGATGAGTCGTAACCCATGACATGTTGTGATCTGTATTGGTGGCCATGATCTTTGAGTGAACGATTTGCTTTAAAAATATTGTTTTGATTTATTTACATTTATATGGTGGTAAGAATATCTAATGTAGAACTGTTTACTATATTGTTTTTTAGTGATTGAGATTGAATAATTACTTTAGCAAGAGCATAACTGTGTAATAAAATAATAAATTTCACAGTTGTCCTAAATCTTTGGCTTCTTCTAGATGTATTGAACAAAAATTTAAGCGCTGCCCTGCTCTGCCTACGACCAGTGTCATAATAGTGTTTCATAATGAAGCATGGTCCACACTGCTCAGAACTGTCCACAGCGTGCTCTATTCCTCTCCTGCCATCCTGAATCATTTTGGTGGATGATGCTAGTGTAGATGGTAAGAAAGCGCATGCGGAGTTTCCCTAATAAAGCCTTGTGGTGGTATCTAAAGTCCGCCTGGTTACGTTGTGTTCCCTCTATACCTTCTCAATGCATGAATATAAGAGTTTGGATAGTGTGTTTGATGGATGAAAGTAGAATGCAAGGGTATCCATATTCAGATGTTTTGGAGTGCAGAAATGAGTATAAAACACCATACAGTGCACAACTATATGTAATTCTTAATATGAGACTTTCACTGTAAGACATGGTGACTAAGAGCATAAATGTGAGCTTTGAGGCAGGTTGCCTTGATTAGAATCCTAGCTCTCTCATCATAGCTATGTAAAGTGGGGAAGTTACTTAACTTCTCTGCCTCAGTTTCTTTAGTGGTAAAAGGGAGGTAATGCCATATTTTATCAAATTTCTTATAAGATATGTCATTAGTTTATAATCCACTAGACAGAACAGAACCACTGCCAATGAAACTAACATTTACTTGATTATAAGAAGTATCTAGTTGTGTAGCTTAGAATTCGGGAAATACAGAAATAGGGTATATCTCTAAGGCTGAGTTAATATAAATAACATATTAGTTAAAAATGTAAATGAGTAGTTAAATGATACTAAAAAAAGTCCCTACATTCTGTTTTATTTTTGCTTTTTTAAATATTGGGTCATCAGGAAAGTTAGGATACATTTTTGCATAGAAAAACAGAAAAATAACCTCATGACTTTTCCAATGAACTAGTATTTCAATATTATGTTCCCATTATTTTACACATTTCTATTTACTAGACATGCACCTGGCACAACTTTAAGCTGCCAGGTCCAGGACTTGAACTGAAGTCAACTACATGGGAGTCCATCTTCTAGTCCCTAGCTTTGTACTCTTAAGCTCCCAAAAAGAAGAGGGTGGAGGAGTGAGAAAGCAAGCTGCCAGGTCCAGGACCCAAACTGTAGTCAGTCATATAGGAGCCCAGCAGATGGTGTAATGGCTACATCACTGGACTCCCACATAGTTGAACCATGGTGGTTTAAGTCCCAGTCCCAGCAGCTTAAAAAACTCATGCTTGGCACATGTGCATGGGTGCCCAAGATCTCAAGAGGAGAATGGAGGAGAAGGGATTGTGGCGTGGCCATCGCCCCGAGGGACGATTTCTTGCTTTCTGTCTGTCTTTCTGTGGTGCACACATGCACCCTATAGCAACAACCTTTCAACAAAAAACAAAAAACAAAAAAAAAAAGAAGAAGAAAAAAAGAAGAAGGTGGATGTGGGCTAAATGTAGGGATCAGATAAGCATTTACAGAAAGTTAAGTGGTGGGTAAGTTAAAATTTTCTTAACCAATTCTAACTTGGCAAGAACTAATTGAAGAACTCTATTATTACATTTGTAAAAAATCATCCTTCATAAAAGTCTTTCAAGTTCTGTTGCTTACAGCAGTGGACATTTATAGTTGTGTTTTAAAGACAAATAACAGCATCACTTGTCTTTTAGGAAATTATGTCTGAGAGGCTTAGAAGGTGCTTTAAAAGCTGATCTATTACTCTGAAGCCACAGTAGTTAGATCGATTTATTTTTCCCATAAATATTATTCCTGGACTGTCACCTCTTATGAATGTTCAAGTTTTTTCTTTTAAATAATTATTTTATTTAACTTTATTCTTTTATTTTAATTTTATCAGAGAGGGCCAGAATAAGAGAGGGAGAAAGAGAGAGAGAAAGAGAAAGTGAGAAATCAGGCCCCCAGGTCCAGGACTTGAGCCACAGTCGGTCATGTGGGAGTCCAGTGCCCTTAATCATCACGCCACCTGCTGGCCCCATGAATGTTTAAGTTTTAAATAAGCAACTCTCTTATCTACTCTACTGGTAAATTGAAAAACAAAACAGAAATGTCATCACAGATAAAACCAAAGTCATCTGCATTTTCTTCTGAAATCTGACAGAAGCAGACATTTATGCCTGGACATTTATTGACTTTCCCAATTTTCTCAAATCTTTTTGAGGCTCTGCCCAAGATGACCACTTGAAAATTATACTCCAGAGTATAATAGTAAAATCAAGAATTTAGTGGTGAAAAAACAAGCTTAAGAAGTTGTTTACAAACATGAACAAAACTTGATTGACTTTAGTTAGTGGATTTTACTTTCACCCACTCAATTTTTGCTTACTGTGTATCTCATCTGAATTAGAATATAAATATCTTAAATTATACATTCGTGACTCATTTTATATGTTTAGAACCTCTCTTTTGATTTACATGCTGCTTTTTACTTTCATGTTTTCACTGGAAAAAATTTTGTCAGGAGGATCCAAAGCTTTCAAAGATTTTCTGCTGACTCTTTGTAAAAATATTCCCGGAAGAATGTGTGCAACTATTGATTATGAATTTGGAAGTCTCATTGCCCTGTGGTTTAATTAACTTTCATATGTCACATAGGAAAATAAATATAGAAGCAGCTAATCTTGATTTCTTTTTCATTACAGAGTACTTACATGATAAACTGGAACGGATTTGCATATACAGCTCCCCAGCTCTCCGCCCCCAACCAGTAAAGAGTTAAAAGAGAATTTTCTTCCAACTGGAAGAATGTGTGCAACTATTGATTATGAATTTGGAAGTCTCATTGCCCTGTGGTTTAATTAACTTTCATATGTCACATATGAAAATAAATATAGAAGCAGCTAATCTTGATTTCTTTTTCATTACAGAGTACTTACATGATAAACTGGAACAATATATAAAACAATTTTCTATAGTAAAAATAGTCAGACAAAAAGAAAGGAAAGGTCTGATCACAGCTCGGTTGCTAGGAGCCACTGTAGCAACAGCTGAAACGCTCACATTTTTAGATGCTCACTGTAAGTATACAAGAGTAGACATAGTTGTAACATTTTCCTCCCCCTTCCTCTAGTTTAAAGGTAAGGAACCCTTTCTTTAAATGTGCAACTGAATTTTCTTCGACAGTATTTTCAGCTGGTGATTATAGCAGTGACGGTTCAGGCAGATAACAGCTCTGCCCAAGAGCATCCTATCACTCTATACAGAGTCCGTACCACCTTTGGTTTAAGGCTCCAACATTATTGACCTCTTCCAGCTTCCCCAGCAAATT
>NW_006159884.1:0-110992 GCF_000334495.1 Tupaia belangeri chinensis
GCAAGTCTCAATAAGAGCATCGTTTTAACATTCCCTGGGTGGGAAGATGAATTAAAGTTAATGTAAAAATAACTTTGGGGCTGGCAGGTGACGTGGTGGTTAAGGAACTGGACTCCCACATGGTTGACAGCAGCAGCAGTTCAGGTCCCAGACTTGGCAGTTTGCTTTCTCACTTTCCCTGTCTCTCTCTCTCTCTAGGAATAATAAGGATAATAAATAAAATTAAATAAATAATTTTTAAAAAGGAAGGAACACTTTACTTTGGGGATCAGGCTATGGCATGGTGGTTAAGGCAGCTGGATCCCACATGACCAACTGGACAGTGCACCTTGGACCTGGCAGCTTGAGATACATGCCAGGTGCACGTGCTTGTGTGCTGAAGTCCCAACAGGAAAGAGAAATGGAGGAGAAGGGATTGTAGTATGATTGTTCCCCACAGAGGAATAAACTTAAAAAATAAATAAATAATTACTTTGGCATGGGTTTGTGTAGCATAATCTGTGTACGCTAAAGATATTTCATCTCGTTTTTAGCTCTTTCGAACCCACTTGATTTAACGTATTTTCTTTATTTAATATTTCAATATTCAACAGTGCCATAAAACTCAAAACAAAAACAAAGCTTTTGTAGACATATGTTTTTAATTATCTTGGGTATGTGTTGAGAAATGCAATAGATATCACTTAAAACTTTTAGTAAACTGGGACCAGCAGTTAGCATAATGGCTATGTCACTGGACTCCCACGTAGTCAACCGTGGTTCGAGTCCTGATCCCGAGAGGAGAAGGGAGGAGAAGGGATTGCGGCATGGCCATCCCCTCTGGGGGGTGATTTCTCGCTTTCTATCTCTCTGTCTCTCTCTGTCTGTCTGGCGAGCGCACATGCCCTATAGCAAAAATCTCTCCCAAAAAAAAGAAAGAAAAACTTTTAGTAAACTAATTTACGTCACTTAAAGTTTATTTCAATAAACATTTAATAATCACCTCTTCCATCTCTTGTTGTTCTTTAGGTCCTAGTGTACATAAACGACAAGTTAGATAATGCAGCTCTCCTCAAGAACATTGCAATTGTCCTAAAACCTGTAAATTCTTGAGAACGGGAACTATAATTATTTCATTCCCTGACATATCCACAGTGCTAGCATATGTCTTTTCATAAGTTTATATAGGAATAAATTTTCGTATCCACAATCTATGGGAAAAACATCATAGTAATAATGTTTAAATGGAATTGGTCCGTCTCCTACCTGCACAATTATTGAATGTCCAATACCCTTCAACTGCCTCTAATTTGTGAAGAAAGTTCCTATTTTATCTATTCTCCATCTGTAGTCCTCTTGCCTAACCCGAGAAATCTACTTCTTCCCCCTTTATCTTGGAACATAACCTCGGGGAATCTGGGCTCCCACATCATTAGCCTGGTACTGAAGACAGTTGTGCCTCCTAGTTGTGCTCATAGATCTAAGGACCTTTCCTGATGATCTTTCAAATGTGTTTGGGCTTCTCTTCCCAGTTTTCTTCTGTTGTTGTTTGAATCGCCAGAGAGCATATGTACTAGTCAGAGGAATAAAGAAAGCAAAAGTTAGACAAAGCATCCCCCTCAATGGAATACGATCATGCCACAATTTTACTCTCCCATTTTTCCATCTTGCCAGAATTTGGGGTTCACACACATACACCTGCGTTTTTCAAGCCACCAGGACACAGACTTGAATTGTGGTTGACCATGCAGGTTCCAGTTTCCAATGCACGGAGCTTTAACACTGAGCTACAAGGCCAGCCCTCTCCTTTTATTTTTTTCCCTGAATGCCAACTTTTTCTACAGCTACTGAGATCTTCTTAGGTTACATAGTATTACGAGTACATGCGGCTAATTTTCACTTTCCATGTTTCATACCGATTTTTCTGTTTCTGTAATTTCGTTGTTGCTTTCTTTTTTCCCCCTTAGCCAAATGGTTGCTGGGATAGGTCAGAGTAGTAGAATGTCTGATCACAACGTAGCTGCCTACTTCAAAAATTTCCCACTCCTGTGATAAGACCAGATTTGTGTGCCTTGAGCCAATTTTCTCCTAGTCCATTTCTTCCTTCACTGGTCTTTGGTTATTTATGAAAACAGACCCTTGAAGGATCCTTCTTGCAAAATTTCCAGCCACCAGCAAAACATTCGAGTTATTGAGGTGGGCAGTTCACATCTCTGGTTTCAGTCTTGCTGTAGGAACATTTTCTAGAAAAGGTGATTTGATTACCCTTTGTTTGATGTCTCTTCTGACTACCGTCTGTGAGTATATTTTGATTATGGCTTTGAATTTATGACTTTGTATATAGATTTAGGAGAAGGCCAGTAGTTCAGATAATGTCAGTATGACATAGGGGCATTTTCAATCTGTTGATTCACTTTGTACCTTGTGAGTTGCTAAAATACTCTGAAATTCAAGCTTCTTTGTGTTAGAAGGGGATTATTTACCATCTAGAGTGCTAACTAGTGATAGATATTATTTATTGCCTACTTTTTGGGTACCAGACAGAGTTTTACAAGCTTTATATCAATCAGTTCAAAGGTTCCTCACACTAATCCCAGGAAAAAGGCGCTTACTGTGCAGGGTAAGTAATTTTAACTTGTCGGCATGGAAGAAAAAATAATCATGCTTATTACTTAAAATGAGGCATAGATAGGAGTCATTCATTTCATTAAACTTTCTATGTGATTCTATAAATAAGTGTATAGATAACATATCCTTTCATTAGAAAACAGAGGAGCTCTACAGAGTAAGCATAAACTCCTTCCATGAATAATCTCATGCACTTGAGATTTAGGTCCCATGGCCTATTTTAACTTCTGGTAAGCCCCTCATTTCCTCAATTTTATTCCACATTTCAATTCTACCCACAAGTTGGAAATCAGAGCAAAGAGCTCTAACCCGAAAAGTGCAATGGCAATTTACTATGTCCCATCTAGAACCCCCCACCTTGTCTCACTTTCCCAGCCAGAACAGACCAGTGAAAACTCTCCTTTGGAACTTGGGAAAAACAGCACATGGGACGAGTAAAAAGCCCGTTCCATGAATGTGACCATGTTATTTTTTTTGTCTTTGCTGTGAGGCTTCTGTAATAAGCCCTGACTTTTTGTTGCCTTCCCCATCAGCTACCTGCATTATTTTTTTCTTGATAGTAAAAGGAGAACCACTTGGTTAGTCATCAACTTGCTCTTACCTGCTTGACTGCATGCTTTGCAAACTGCTTTGAGATATTTGGCCAGGAATTCAGTTTTGATTAACAAATTCTGTTATATGGTTGAAGAAAATATTAACTAATTTGTTAAGAATTATAAGCACAAACTGTTTGGGTTTTCTTTTCTTTTTTCTTTCTTTCTTTCTTTTTTTTTTTTTTGAGGAAGAGGGGAGAAGAAGAATTGTTGACAATCACAAATTTTCACATTAACATTCCAGTTCATTAACTAATCAGCATGGGGCTGTCTGATTGGCTGATTAGATGCAGAGGCAAATCAATTGTTGCTTTTTTAGGGAAATTTCCATCAAAGTAGCTCCACCTGGAGAATTTAAATTAATGTATTATTTTAAATCCAGGTATATTTATTTCAAATTGAGTTATCCTGCAGACAAAGGAGTCATTTTTCATCCAGAACACACTTATTTCCCTCTCTCAGTATCTATGTAGAGTCAGCCCTATAGTGCTGTGCTCAGAAGCCAGATCCTACATGGCCAACCAGGGTTCAAATTTTCAAATGCTGGTGCCCACAGCAATGCACTGGACATGTGCATGTGCCTGGGATCCTGATGATCAAGCCCCAGTGGGGGTTCGTTTTCTTCTTTCTTTTCTTCCTTCTCTCTCTCTCTCTCTCTCTCTCTCTCTCGCTCACCTACCAACCCAAATCCTGTATCCTAGTGCATCCTGAAGTTTCCAGTTTGCCTCTAAAACCTCCTTGGAAAAAAATCTAGGTAAGCACAATCCATCTTTTGCAGAGAACTTCCTACTATGTTAGATCCTTTGAATTTAAAGTGATTCAGTTGGTAGTAATTCAACTAAAGAGCCCATATCTAGCTCTGAATTCAAAATTAAGAAAGGCTAACCATAGTGGCTAAGGGACTCTTCAGAAGGACCTTGGTCACAATTTTAAGCAGCCATGATACCAGTTTAAAAAATAGATTACAAAACTAGATTTATCCCTTCATCTCTAGCAAGGATTTCTTTAAAAAGGCTACTGAGTCAGCCTACAGCTGGCTTTTGTGAACTCTTCTCCCCTCAGAGCAGGCTCTTTTTCTGCACATGCCTGCATTAGGAGCTCTTCAGAATCACTGCAGAGCTTTCACCAAGATTTTGTTTGGAGAATGGGAAAAATCACAATTTGCTACTATTATGAAGCCTCTAGCTATACCCCTGGTGTCTGAACCAACACTGGCAGAGAAACCACTTTGTTCCTTTGCTCTACTTGGAACCAGGAGAGCAGCTAATCTTACCAGACCTCCCACCCCTGTTTATTCTCAGTCCCTGTCCAGCATTCAAATCCCTTTGACCACCTACCCTCTCCCCTACTCTCAGTCCCAGACTTCCCTCCTGCCTGTCCCTTCCTCCCTGTTCGGTCCACATAGGGCTTCTGCCCTTCCCATTGTATGACATAAACCCTCTTCATGGTAAACTTCACTGAGTGCTCCTTCCACCTTCATGCCTTAACTGAAAAGTAATTTCTCGTGCAAACCTCACTGAAGAAGAGAGTGATGATGCCTCCTCATTTTCCCCATTGCAATTTTTACATTAACTGTTATTTCTTTACATGTTAAAATCTGGCCTTTGGGGCTGATATCAACTAGTTATATGCATTGTTCCAGCCTTTTACTAACCCTCCAGTTTTGGTATCTGGATCACGTGATTTCCTCTGAATTTATCAACTTCTGCTATCACCCTAAATAAAGAGTCACTTGGGAGATATTTCTGATACATTTTTCTCATAGTTACACAATATCTTTACCTTCAAACCTTCCATTTCCAGTCCACTTGAACCACTTCTTGCACATGGCCACATAATTGTCCTTGAAACCCTTCTGAAATACATGGTATCTGAAATATGAAGTGTCAGCATAACCTCTTCCCATTTTGACTTTGTCCATCCTTCTTCCATTGTGCCTGCTGTTGACCTAATACAGGCCTACGGTGCCTCGATCTTTCCATTTCTCTCCCACTTGGCCAGCATCTGCTTGTCAAGCCAGACCTGTTACTCTCCCGGACTTTGAAGCAATACATGTGAAGGCCCCACTAGCTCAAATCAGTTATCCAACCCCAATGTCCACAACACTAGTTTGCTGAGTACTGCAGGGGGAATAAAAATCACACCACCATTTGAAATGGTGCCATTGTGAATTTGTGGTCTCTCTCATTGACCCCCAGTGCCGCTTGGAAATCCTCCAAAGGAACCTTATCAGCAACTGATGCTTCAGAAAGCTACTTCAAACCTCTCAGCTCTCTTCCAGGCTTGATGCTTGTGCCTTTTATATTACTATGCATTTCCTTTAGATGAAAACAAAATGACTACGTAGTGTCTTTACTATTTTTAGCAAAAGGTTTTCATATAGTGGAGATGCTGAATTGATCTGGTTACTTGTATACCGGTCAATAAAAAGTCTTCCCATAATAGTTTCAAAATCTTTCCCTGGTTAAAATAAATTCCTTCAAGAAATACATGCAGAAAAATGGTATTTTCTGCATAGTGTCTGAACAATTATAGAAGACATCAGATCCCAGATAGAATGATCCTAAACTTATCTATTTTCTCAGAATATATGGCCCAAGGCTTTAATGTGCAATCTTATGCAATATCTGTGTACATATGTGTTTATTACATACATATTCAATAAATGCATTCAAAAAATACCTATTAAGTACTGATTAGCTGCCTTTCCCAGTAGAGAATAAACTCCAAAAAGGAAGGAACTTCTATCTTATCTCTTATTTTCTTTTTATTCCTAGTGCCTAGAGCTTAGAAATATGTAGTTTCTTTTTCTTTAAGATTTCTTGTATTTTATTTATCATTATTATTATTCTTTTTAAAATTTTGCTACAGGGCACATGGACTGAACAGAGAGAAAAAGAAAGTGAGAAAACAAGCTGTCAGGTCTGGACTCTAACCACAGTTGACCATGTGGGAGTCCAGCACAACCACCACACCACCTGCCAAACTTGCTATGTATAGTTTCTAAAACTAGTTCAAATTTCAAGATCTTCCATGAAATAGTATAAGAATAAGTTCTTATTCTTGATATACTTGGCCACTGTAAGAGGGGAGAAAGTAGTCAAATAATCATAATCACAGATTACTTTTCCTCTCTCTGTGATCTCCATCATTAAGTCAATAAATCAGGCTTCTTGAATAGATAGGCTTAAAAGTCTGACAAAAATTCTAGAATATCTTAGTACCAGAGACCTGAGAATGGCTTCCAGCAGGCACTGCTCTATCTGCCTAAATATTGTACTTCTTTCTTCTTATCACATCCCTAGACCTATAATGTTTCTGGGGGTAGCAAGGATTGTTTAAAGCCTGTAGTTAACAACTCCTAACAAAACACTCTCAGGACAGATCCTTAATTTTCAACCTTGCTATGTAAGACAGGGTATTCCAAACATTGTGAACCCTACAATGTCCCTGTGTCCATCATGTAGAATTTCTGAACTCATTACAGTTTGGCTATAATGAGCTATTATGTCCTGAGGGATAACCCTCCTGCCATACTTTGACAAGGACCCAGTATAGTTTCTCTAGAAAGTTATCCATGAGTCTACATTTCAGAGCAATAGTAGTTAATTTACATTAATTAGTCAGATGTCCAAAAATGGAATAGTGCTATTTTTCTTTTGTTGACCTCAGCTTACCTCTGAACACCCCTTTGATCATTCACCAAGAAGAAAAGAAAAGATTATGTATCTTAAAGGTAGTTTATCCAGTCACCTCCTGTTTAAAATATTCTCTTTGAGGTAAAAATGTATTCGTATTCAAGTTTTAAACTTATTTCAATTCATAGTTTAATCTATTTAGCATGGCTGTTCTAACCTCTCAAACGATTTCTTTGTCCTTTTTCCTACCTGCAGAGTACAAGAGGAGCTCATCTAATATAACATAATGTGGATGTGTGAGTGTGTGTAGGGAGGTGTCTGCTCTTTATTTTTCCTCCAGCTTCTTGTTAGGAGACTAATGTCACCTGCTGTGTGGCTTCTGGTTGTTGGTTCTTGGCCTCTGTCCTTGCTTCATTTGCTGCATTGCTGTAAGTGATCCTTTTTGACCTTCACACCTAATTCTCTCAGGGAATGCTGTCTGTATTGGTCTATAGTCACCAGGTCCTCCTTTAACTTAACCCTAACAGCCTACAGTCCACTAGCCCTCTCAGCATGCCGTTACTCCCAGCTGTCTCCTAGAGCAACTTCTGAATCTCTTCCTCTATGCTGCCCTATGATTTTTGCAGGGCTGAAGGATGAATGGAAACCTACATATAACAACTCAAAATATTTGCATATTACAAATTGAGCAAATTGTTAAATAAAATATAGTCCATACTCTTATCTTGGCAAGTAATTTGAATTTAGAACCATTAGGTTGCTTACAGTTCTACATGGAAATGTATTGGCATAGGGAAAGCAAGCCCAAGCCCAAGTTTATTTCCCACTTTCCATTCTCTTTCTACCACTGGCTCCTTTCTCCATGGCCTTGACCATACACATGTAGAAGTCTCAGGCAAATTTAAGCTCCCATCTATACACCATACCACTCCCCAATATACACACAAATAGTCACTTCATAGATACCTCTCAGAGGTTCACAAACTGGTGGAATGGCTTACCTGCCAACTATTAGACCCAGGAAGAGATACTCAAAACCCAAATACAGGCTGAGGCAAATCTTGCAGGATTTCCAGGATCCTACAGTTCCAAGAGCATGGTCTAAAATGGTGAGAAGAGCCTGATCTCTGGCTGGACAAGTCCCTTTGGTCTCATAGACTTCTAGTTTAACAGGGCAGGACATAGTTCAAGAAAGATTGATGGATAGCCCTTTACAATATGAGCCTTGGAGCAGGTGTCTTAGCAGTAGTACTTTTCCTTCCATGCTACAGAATGCCATGACAACTATACTCTGTGTGTGTGTGTGTGTGTGTGTGTGTGTCTGTGTGTACTCACAGTGGGGGTGGGTGTATCTAAAAACCCTGCTTTCTGCCTGGCATACCATTTCTACTTTGCCATTTGCTGAAGTTGAAGGAAAGTACTCAAAGTTCTCAGTGGGAAGATAGAACATAGTCTTCCTTAGTGTTAAGATTTCCAAGTCATCTAATGATCTCTTTCTGGCCCCATGAAATGAGCCAGAGAATTAGTGCCCCACTGGCATTTCAGCTCACATATTCTTTCCTTCCTCTCATTTCAGGCTTCTCTGTCTAACCTACAAGGGTGTTGTTACCTTCCACACAGAGGAAAAACACCCTTCTGTATGCCCTGCTTCCTTCTCTATTTCTCATGGTTTTTTATTTATAGTGATGGTGCTGTAGACCGTGTATGCGTACGGGTTTTACTTGCATATGCATAGTTTAAAGGGCTAATCAATTCTAAACATTTACTACAATGAAACAACATCAGATCCTTCCATTTTCCCTTTACCAGTCATAACCTCAATCTTTTAGATGATATTTTTTGTATTGAGTTATAAATTTCTGGGTACATACAAGGGGATTCCAAAAAAAATCATGGAAAAATGGAACTATTAATAAAATATGAGTTTATCTTGGTGTAAAAAATTTTGAAATCCAGGCATTGTTTTTATCATTTGCATTTTTCAAAACCTTTTTGAAGACCCCCCTCATAGTCATACACACATAAACACATACACATATATTTACCTTTGATTTTAAAGTTTTAGTTATTATTTATAATTGACCAATTCCTTCCCCATCACCCACCCTCTTCTAATACACACTGCCATATCTATATAATAGACTTCTGTTTCAAAAATTCCTGATCTTGTGCCCTCTCAATCTTTTGCTTCCTTCAAGCTGGAACCAGCAGTTGTAATAAAGGCCTTGGTAAGATATGGAAATAATAACCCTGTTGCCTGGACCAAACAAGTCTCAGTTCAAAAGACTCTATTCAAGGGGATTGAAGAAGTTGTCCTACTATGAAAAGAGAGTCACATAAAGAGGGCTTCCCCAGGGGAGAATGGATGTCACTTCTAAGTTAAAAGAGAGTCACTGTATCTATTTTTATAGCAGCATTGGAGTCTCTTAGTAGAAGTGCTTTTAAGGACTGGATGCACTAGATAGAAAGAAGACATCTGAAGCTCAAGTTCACTTTCCTAGCATACTTGGAGTCGTGAGCAGGAAAAGAAGCATCAAAGGTAACAGGAAATCAGGAGAAAGTGGTAAGTAGCACTGGAGCTAAGAAAGTCTGAAAGATCCCAAGAGTCGGGACCAGCAGTTGGCATAATGGTTTTGACACTGGACTCCCATGTAGTCAACTGAGGTTCGAGTCCTGGACCCAGTGGCTTAAATTCATGCTTGGCGCATGTATGTGTGTGCCCAAGATCCTGAGAGGATAATGGAGAAGAAAGGATTGCAGTATGGCCATCCCCCCTGGGGGGTGATTTCTCTCTGTCTCTCTGTCTCTTTCTGGAGAGCACACATGCCCTATAGCAAAAACCTCTCCTCCCCCCCAAAAAAGAAAGAAAGATCCAAAAAGTGACCACAGTGTCAGATTCTCAAAAGTCAAAGTCCAAAACCCAGTAGAGTTAATAAATGAATTGTTACTCCTAGACAGCAAAAGGGGTTTCAGTAAATATGTGAAGATGGAAACAAGACTACAAGAAATTTGGGGAGTGAGAGATGTAGAGCTGAAATAAAGAATAGGTTATTCTTTTAAGAAGTATGTTGGGAGAAAGAGGGAAAGACAGGAGAGAGAATGTAAGAATTACAGAAAGCCTGAGGTAATGGTAGAGGAAAAGGTAGAAAAGGAAGTGATATTTGTAGACAGAATGGAAGATGCCAATGGAAAGTAAACTATTGAAGATGCAAAGAAAGTAGATGATAAGAGGCTCAAGTTCATGGACACAGTTCAAAGGGGGAACTGTTGAAAAGAGATCTATCTCATCCATCTAAAACAAAGCAACAATAAAAGGAAGCTAAGGGAAGAAATTGAGAAATGAAGTATGAAGAGAAGAGACATTTTAACAAAGAAAGGAGAAAGATTACAATATATGTTGCATCAGGTCAGCTCCATGGCCTCATGGTTAAAGTAGCCAGAATCCACAGTCAACCCTGTGATTTGAGTCTAAGACTCACCAGCTTGAGAAACACACCCCATATCCTGACAGGATAGAAAAATGGAGGAGAAAGGATTGTGAAATGACCCCACCCCACTGGGTGGGTGCTGTCTTCCTATTTCTCTCACTCTGTTTTTCTGTCTCTCTATATCATGTGTACATGCCCTCCAGAAAAACTAAAAACAAACAAATAAACAAACAAACCAAGAAAACCCCAAAACTAGGGAGGACAAAAGGCAAAACAAAACACTTAACAAACATAAAATAGAAAATGATCTGTTGAGGATAATGTGTATGGTAATATCTTTTGACTGAATTAATATGCAGTACATAGTGTATTCGTAGTGGGAAGATCATTTTGTATACTGTAAAGATATACAGTGAATAAATGTAAAGAAATAAAAACATAAAGAGAAAAAAGATGTCTTGGTTATTATCAATTTCATAATTTAAAGTTAGAGGTGTGCAAGTAGAGGCCAAGGTAGGTGGGACATAGAGAGCTTAGATAATTTTTTAGCTCTGGAAAATCCATGGTGAATCATTTTCATGAGTTATCAATAAGAGGTATAAACTTCCACATGAAAAATACTTTGTAAGATATAAGCTCAAGTCATTTATTCATCAGGAGAGTTTCAAGATAACCCCAGATAAGCCCATAATATTATATTCAAATTGTCACAGATAGTCAAAGCTGAAAGCATCCAAGGTAGACTTGATTCCTCAATTCAGAGACCTAGACAGCTAGATACAAATTTCTTAAACTTTCTAGCTACTTTATCTTTTTTCCATATTGCTTCAAGTTTTCCAATTGGATCATTCCATGTAATTTTTGAGACTCAAGGGAATCTGTGTGGTTTACACAGGCCTTGCGGAGTTATTATCATGTAAGACAGAATCAGTTTTAGAGAAGAGAGGTATTGGGAGGCTCTGTGATTGGGTGGGAATAGGTAAACCATGTATTGCTAGGGTTGGGAATGAAAGAAGAGGAAGAAAAAGAAATAAGAGATGAAAGATCCATGTCTTGTGGGTCGAAGGTTGTGGTTCTCCCAGGAGAGTGATTTAACCCCAAGAGGTATTTGGCAATGTCTAGATTGTCATAACTAGGATGTATGCTACTTCTGGCATCTAACGGGTAGAGGCCAGGGATGCTTCTAGACATCCTGTAAGGCACAAGACAACCCTTCACAACAAAGAAATCCTGACCTAGGGATGCCAGAGAAAGGGAGAACTTTGGCAGGCACAGTGCCTTTTTAATTTGGTGCCAAGCAACTGACAATGATGGTTGAGGGCATTGATTTTAATTCTAATAGAGCATAAAACATTCTCATTATTTTCCAAGAGACATGATTAAGTAATGTTTTAGTGTTTACTGACCTAATTCAAAGAAATTATATATTCTGAGGTGTGGTGAGAGCCAATTTTTTGCACTCTGTCCATAAATATGAAGTCTTTGGCTGGACACCACATAGCTAATAATAATAGGGTGGTAGTTTGGGATCCTATTGTCTCTCTTGACTACAGATATCAGTCTCAGTATTTTGATGTAGTGGTCCACCATACCCACTAGTCTCATCCTGGCCTTGGTTTAATCTTTACAAGGCCGCGCCGAGAATCTGATGCAGCTTCTCCTCCATCGTATCTTTTATCACTATGTCACAGTTGCCACAGGCAAAAAATAAAAATAAAAAATCCAAAATTCATTACAAGTCTAAGCAGAAAGAGCAGAATTATGCTTGCTGTGGCCTGTGATTCTGAGAGATTTAGCTCAAGGGGAAAGAGCTATGGGATAAAAAGAAAAAAAGAAGAATGGGAGGGGGAGAGAGAAGAGTTTCCATACGGCATGTGAGAAGGGGAGGGGAATTAAAAATTGAGAAGAAAGAAAGGGCCTGGCAGTTTAATAACCTTTTCCAGCAACGGATTTATAGAAGTTAGTGGTGCTTCAAGAAAATAAAGCAGTGTGCCTGATGCCTTTTGAAACAGGAATCTGTTCTCAGCTTTTCATCTTCTGTGCCTACGTTATATGTAAATGGGGTTTCATGGTATATTAGAACTGTGAAGATGATTTAATATGCCAAAATGTGTTATGGATCATTTGTGCATCAACTCTGCAGTTTAAACAGCAGTCACTGAATTGAAACTCAAAACTATCCTTGCCAAATTACGGAGGACTTTAGGATTAACACAGATGAATGCAACACCTCTGTCTGAAGAAAGCGATAGCATTTCCATCTCTTCCAGGTGCATAACGCAAACGTTCAGTTTGATTGTTTTCATTGCAACAACGCGAGCAAGACCAGAAGAGAAGAATTTTCTTTGTGTCCCATTATCGATGTCGTCCTACTTCTCTTCCTTTGTCTTCTTTGCTTTATCATCAGAAATAGAAGTTAAGATGAAAGACAGCTCCTAACTATACGAACCATTTTAGGTGCAACCTGGTAGAAATAATTATTCCTGGAGGCTAGGCCTGTGTAAGTGGAGTCCTGATGATTTATTTGTATCATATTATCTATGCTATCATATTATCCAATACATGTATTTACTGAGCATCCATAACCCAAAAATAAGCAAGTAATAGTAGTAACTTATGCTTTTTTGTGTTTATTTTTATTGATTATTATTATTGTTACTATTTTTAAGTTTGCTATGGGGTATGTGTGCTCACCAGAGAGAGACAAAAAACAGAGAAAGAGAAAGCAAGCCACCACGTCTGAGACTATAGCCTTAACCACCACACCACCAACTGGCCCCATACTGTGTTCATTTTTCTAAAAATTAAATAGTTTTGTTTATGTGTTGGTTCGTTTGTTTGTTTGATTGCTATAGGACACGAGCACTCACCAGAGAGAGGCAGAGGGCAAGTGAGAAAGCACCCCAGTGGAGATGACCAAGTCACAACCCCTTCTTTTCTACCCTTCTCAGGTTTTCAGGCAAGCATGCACATCTGCCCAGCAGGCGTTTTAAGCCACCAGGTCTGGGACTTGAATCACTTAGTCAGCCATGTGGGCCCAGCCACCTTAAGCACCATACCACTGATTGGCCCCTAAAATGAATGTTGTAGTCTTTTCTTTTAAGGGGAAAAATTTATTTCAGCCAGACAAAGAAGAAAACTGGTTTCAATACAAGAGAGAGACACTCAGCCCCTCCTTTCTACTGCCCAAAACGCATGACAAGCTTAAACAGCCCCCTGGTATCCTTTTACCCCTTCTGTGGCACTGGCCCGAGTTCTACATCAAAGTTCAGACCAGGCACTTTACTCATAGAAGGGGAGGAGTTTGAAAGAAAATGTTTCCTCATCCCCCCACCCCCATTCATACTGACATAAAGGTGATTTGAAATATCACATGGCAAAAAAAAAAAAAAAAAAGGTTGGAACTAAGCATGGATTTGGCAACTAAGCTTATTTCATGGAATGAATTCTCTTGTGTCTCTACTGACAGTGTAATACCATTTGTACACATTCATTCATATGTTGCTATCCCAGGAGCTTTGAGGTATTTCTTTTTCCTCATGTCCTAGTTTCAGACTCTGAACCCTGACTTTGACCTGTCATGGTCACATGAAGGTAGGAACTAACTCTGGTGAGACGAGTGGATGTGGGCAGGGTATGGACAGGACCCCAGAGGACTATTTCTCCTACACCTTCATCTGTCACTTGCTGTGTAGTCAGAGAATCCAGCATCCAGGAGCTGGTATAAAATGTAACCAAGTCAAATGTGCAGGAAGATAACTTTAGCTAGACAGGCATGAATTCAAATCAGAGTTCCTCTTATGCACAGAAAAATTTAGGCTCCATACTTGTGCCCAGCTCCATTGTCATCAGCTTATTAGCTGTCTGACCAGCTGGTAGTTCTAGGGCCATTTTGTGTGTGTGTGTGTGTGTGTGTGTGTGTGTAATTTGCTAAAGGGCACATGTGCTTGCCAGAGAGACAGGGAGAAATGAAAAAGCACCCTCTTTAGGATATGGCCACAATGCAGTCTTTTCTCTTCCATTCACCTCTCAGGATTTAGGCACACAAGCACATGCACCTGGTGTGTTCCTCAAACCACCAAACCGTACAGTTCGTCATGTGAAACCCAGCCACCTTAACCACCAGCTGGCCCTTCGAAGGTCATTCTGAATCTTAAAATCTCATGGACCAGAATTTAAAAATTGTATATGCTGTAAGTTGAGGGGAGGCAACAGAGGCCGGAAAGTCTGGATCAGCATGATACAATAGACCTTTCCACTTTCAGGAACATATTCTCTACCTAGGGTCTCCAAAAGACTAGCTACTAGCTACATATGGCAATTGAGCTTTGGAAATGTGCTAGTGTGACTGAGAAACTAAATATTAATGTCATTTAATGTCAACCACTTTATGTTTACATTGCTATATGTGGTGACCGCTACTGTGTTGGACAGTCTACTTCTAGATACCCCTCCTCCTCTTCAAATGCTTATTCGCTTTCTCACAAATGCGATCTTGCCTTTGATCCTTAGAAATCACCTTGTTCTTTTAATGAACAAAATATAGTTAATGCCGCCACATTTATTTTTGCAATATGTCCACTAGGGCACTTCCTGTAATATTTTAGCTACTAGTTAATAAGTGAACTGTATAAATTGGTTGTATAAAATACTGATAACTAGTTCAAATCCAACACATTTGGAAAATGTAACTAGCCAGGTTCCGACTGCACTTGAATTCTTAGTTCTGAGCATTCTTAGCAGGTCACTTTGTTATGAGTATGCCCTCACCTACCCAGCCTAGGCTTTGTCCTGAGCAGAAGGATTCATTTGTGTAGATCTAACATCCTTAGGATTTACTTATGGAGATTTTCCAAGCAGCAGTTAGAGGACAGGCCTCTTCCTGCTTCTTAAGGCTTTTAGTTAATCTTCGTTCTTAGGAAATCCCTCCTACTTTGTGCCCCATCTGAGGTGCTGGAGGAAGTCTTGGGTTCAGGAGAAAAAGTCAAATTATCTGTGGTAAAGTTACGTTAATTCCTTTGCTCTTGACATAACATTTGGGCCTGGTAATATCTTTCTAACAAAGCTTAAATGAAATTCTGTTCTGAGGCTATGAGAATTTCTTCAGTTCTCAGATAGCAACGTTAGGCAGTGTGCTGCTATGGCCACTGTGATCATAAATACTAATGCTAAGTGAAGTCTTAGTATTAACTTGGTCCTTTAGTTGTTGTGTCAAATTTTGTCTTTGTTGATTAAAAGTTTTTAAATTAGAAAGCAGTATAAATCAAATAATAATCATAAGCATTAGAGACTTTTCTCCATATGGTAGGTATAATTCCTGATTAAGTGGTGCTTTCATGTCGTAAGTGAGCAAAAGACATGAGTTCTTGGCTTCCAGGCATCTCTGTTTTCAAATGCTGTATTAAGCAATGAAGGGGTGGATTTCCATAAGTATTCACATGGTTAGTCCAATAAAGAACAAAAAATGTAATAGAAAGATGAAAGAACTATATTCGCATTCTTCAAGGGGTGGGTTTCTCCCTCACTCCAGGCCCAGACAAAGAACAAAGGAAGAAATGGATTTTTTCCCTCTCCCTTCTTATATCAGCTCATCTAGCCTTCTGCTTTGACAAAGCTAATTATCTAACTCCAAGTTTTTATTCAAACCTACTTTCCCCATATACTCTCTGGGGTCAAAACACACTTAATGAGATTCTAGCATTCAAGGTATCCTCAAACATTTTCCATTATGTACTTGGTCTCCTTTCTGGATGAAGTGAAACTATCTCAGCCTGTGATAACGTCTGCATTTCTTTCTCAAAAATATTCCTTTCACTGATGAGGTTATTTTTTTTCCCGGTGGTACAAGTTATTCCAACAGAGCTATGGGCAGAAGAAGACATGGACCCATCCATTTAGAATATTAATTCTGTTGAAAATTTCTCCATATTGTTATGTCAGAGGAAGATCTGAATCATCGTCCTTGGCCGATCATAGTGAAGGATGGAAGGTGAGAAGATGGAAAGGATCAAAATACGCCTCTCACATACCTTTGTCATCAGGTTTAAGATAAATTGAAGTGGACAGCGTTAATTTGTTTGTTTTTTGTTTTGTTTTTTTTTTTTTCATTCTTTTTTCTTGCCAATAGACACTTCCTTTATCTCCACTTGGTAGTCCTTGTTTACAAATACAGAATTTAATGGGTATTATCTAGGCTTGATTGCTCCCTCTTCCCACCTGTAGGTCATGATTAGCTCTTCACTGAGCTCTACCTGCCTTTAGAGATAGGTAAATGTGTCTTCTCCCAGGTGGAAAAAAATATTGATTGGAATGGTTGAATCTTTTTATCACCCAGGCACAAGGCAAATGCCAGCTCCTCAAAAAAAAAAACAACTCTTGTATGAATTCCATAATGTCAAAGGGATAAGTTCATAAACAAACTTGTGAAATACTCTAAAGAAGAGAGATGGAGGGGCTTCAGCTCCAAAAATGAACAGACATTCTACCTATGCCTTTTTGGAAATCACACCCTCTGAAGTGATTTAGACATTCCTAGGGCTTTCCTTCCCTCATGCTGAGAACATTACACTGCAGAGGGGTAGAGACAGCAACATCATAGAGTCAGTGGACAGAGATTGTTGGCTCATACTGTATAGGTAGTAAGTCACTTGTTTCACATATATGCAGGGTGACTTCATCCAAATGGAAGCCACCATATCCAAAACTGAAGATCACAAAAATTGAATAAAACAAATTGCTACAGAATTCAGCCTCAAGTTATGCAGCTTACTCAGTCAACTATTTGGCTTAACTTTGCTTTTAGCGCTTGAGGAAGAATTAAAGAAGCAATCTACACACTTTTCTCACATGATTCTCCTTGGAGTACTTTCAAAAAGCCTGTAGGGTTGGTGTTCATGGACCCTAAAATGAGTCGTCACAAATGGACATGGTTTATCATGGTGTTTTACTGTCAGCACCCTCACTTTCTCTGCGGGTTATTCTATCCCTCTTTGAGTACAGACCAGAATATCCCTGGCCTTTCTTATTGCCCTATCTTATTACTTACAAATGGCAATCTAATTCGCTGTCTCCTGTACACCGTGCATTCCTTAGCTATCTCACTTTGTCTGATTAATTTATCTTCATCTTTTTCTCCAGATTTGATTCATTTGCATTTTCCCTAAAGTTATTTAATTATGTTATCTCCTTATTTAGAACCTTTTTGGGTTGAGGGAAGCAAGGAGATGCAGAGGATAGCAATGGCTTAGTGACATTATCTGGAGCCTAATTTTTATTCTGTTAATGAATCCCTAGATAACCTCTGGAAAGTCAGTGAGCCTCTTTCAGCCAAAATTTTTTCACCTTCAAAAAATGAGAAAAGAACAATGTACCCTTTGAAGTGACCATGGGGAATAATTAACAAAAATGAAATTAATAAAGTGGAAGTGATATACAAATCAGAGCATTTGTTAGGTTCTCAGGAATATTTTTCCTTCCTTGCAGACTAATTGAAATATCTCTTACTTTGGAACCTGAATATTTCTATAGGGTGGGACGGGAGAAAATCTTCGAATTTGTTAATAAATTTGCTGATTCGTCAATGTTTCGTGTCTGTAGTGCACATAAAAGGTGTTAGTCATTTCCATGTCAATCAGTCACTTTCATGTGTCCTTTTGCTTATGTTTTAATAACAGTCAGGCCAGGTTTTATGATTGGGGCACGCTGGGGAAGTTTTGACTACTACCACAAGTTATCTTCTGCATGCAGGGCTGACTGACTTAAATCTTTGTAGTAGAAATTTATTCCTTTAAGTCTCAAAAACTTTTGGTTCTTTAGTAATCCTCAAATACTCGATGATGCACAAAGTATTATCTTTCATATATATGTGTGTAAATGAACTTAACTTGAAAAAAGTAATTGATATACAAAAAGATATACATGTGTGAAAATATATATACATATATATATAACACACAATATTTTATATACCATCATTGAGTCACTAATACACACCAAGTTTAAAGAAACTGAATCATTGTAGTGAAAGAGGTCAACAAATAGCTTTCCTACATTATTATTAACTAAAGTTCAAACTTTACTTGAAGATTTCTAGTTTTTACCTACAGTCTTTTTTTGGTTCCTTAATCCAGTCCAGGATACTATATGATATTTATTCAGTAAATCTCTACTTGGCTTTCACAATTTCTCAGACTTCTTATTTTTGATGACGTTGACAGTTTTGAGGAATACTGGTCAGTATTTTGTAGAATGCCCTTTAATTGGGTTTTCTGATGTTTTTTCTCATGATCACAGTGGAGTTATGAGTTTTGGAGAGGAAGATCAGAGAGACAAAGTGCCATTCTCATCACATCATGTCAAGGGTACATCCTGTTGACATGACTTATGATCATGAGAACCAGGTCAACTGGAGAGGGAATGCCCCTTTAAAATGGACAGCTGCTGTAGAGCTCTATCTGACAGCTTCTCCATAGGAATCCTGCCAAGCGTTGCCTGATCTTGATTTTTCAGCAGTCAGAAATCTCAATGTTTATGTAAATTATCTAATTTTCAAAATATTGACAACTAATCTAAATTTAAAACACAGTGGTTCCACTATCTCATGGGCCAAATAATATAAATCTGTGGATCAATGTTAGTCAGTATTGTTAATATATGGGAATTCGAGTTTTTAAAGCAAGAAAGAGGCACTACCAGATTTGACTCCATTTGCTTTGTACTTGGTGAATCATGTCTACTGGTGATAGGAGCACAGAGCCAGAATGGAGAACTGTGGAGAGCAGAGATCATCCTTTTTATCACAATCAGAGATAATGAAGCCTCAACCTAAGGTATAATAGAAAAGAATATTTTTATACATATACCATGATATAAATCTATAATACAAAAATGCATAGTATGGGTAAGGGGATTGGGAGGAAGTAATGAATTTGGAGATATTTTTAGAGTTAAAACTATGAGGATTGCGCATGCATTGGACTTATGGGGTGAGGGTGAAAAAGGCTCAAAGATAATGTCAAAGTGTCTACCATGGAAGACAAGAGAAATAGATTTCATGGTCTGAGGTAGAGAATATAGGAAAGGAATAGGTTTGCAGGAGCAAAAGAGGTGTCTCTGAGATGTCCGGTTGGGCACACTGAATGAAATAAAATTCAGTACCTGAAGAGTGAGAGTGGGGCCAAAGATCTAAGTTCAGGTGTGTCTTCAAATTCCTGGTGATAGCTGCCCTCATAGCAGGGTATAAGAGAATATATAAAGCAATAATAAAAGTATAGTCTGTTTTAAAGTGAGTATAGAGAAAGATGTCTGTAAAAGATGACATTAAATCTCGAGGTAAGCCAGTGGTGTGGTGATTAAGGCAGTCACATTTCACACAGACGACTACTCTATTTGAGTGCCAGAACCTAGCAGCTTGAAAACCACACTGGGCATATGTGTGTGCGTGCCTAAACTCCCAAGAGGAAAATGGGAGAGAAGGGACTATAGCATGGCCATTCCCCTTAGGGTTTGCTTTCTCACTTTTCTTCTCTCTGTCTCTGTCTGGCAAGCACACACTCCCCATAGCAAACAAAAATATAAAATTAAATTAAGTTTAAAACTGCATCTTGGCCTAGCCTTCCTGGTATAATTGATAGAAGCCTGAACTGCTGTGCTGAAGACCACATAGTGACTTCAGATTTAAATCCCTGACCCGGTCAGTCTGAAACACACCGGATACTTACAAACCTCTAGGACCTTGGTAAGCTGATGGCAAGGGAAGGGTATTGATTGGAGGACCAAAATGAGCCTCTCTCTCTCATGAATTAAAAAAAAATAAGAATGCATCTTGTTCAGCCATTTTTCTCCATTGTCATGTATTAGAAGGATTGACAGTTCATTCCATACTTGCTTTCCCTCCTTCTTTATCAGCTACCTACAGCCTCATCTTTTGGTTTCCGACCTCGGTACCTCTGTCATGCCTACCACTACCTAGAGATTCCCTTCTATCTTGTCATTCAGGATACAACAAAATATTTGTCATCTTTCTTTCTAATAATTTATTTTCTCTCCTTTCTTGACATTTTTTACACACTTTCCATGAAGTACAGATAGAGAACTGGGTTCAAACCCATGCTTTGTTTCTTAAAAGCTCTGTGCTTTTAGATAACTATCTTAACCTGCATTTCAGTACAGTTACCTGGAAAGTACAGACAACGTTGTCCTCCTGGTGTGGTTGTGTCGATTAAAAGCCTTAATGTAGATCAAACACCCATTCTTGTGCCTGGCCCTGAGTAGGTACTCAGTAAACAGAAGGCCCAATCCTTACTCTCACTACTCTTTCTTCTTCATTAATGTCGTGCCTGTAACCCTCTGCTGTCACCCATTATGCATGTTTTTGCTATCTCTTTCGACTGTGAGTCAAGCTCTTTGAGGACAGTGGATGGGATGTATCTGAACTTTCATGTGCTCTTCAGAGCACACAGTGTGGCCTCAGTATGTAACTAAGAAAATATTTACATATGTAAGCACCTACAAATAAATAGCTGTATAAATATCTGGGCCATTGTAGGCCATGATACATTTCTGCTTGAGGAATCAAACCTGCTGATGATTTTTAAACTTTACTCAAATGTGCAGAAAACATGGAAAAAGAAAATCTTAACTAGATCTTATGACTCAAAAGCAAGCAATATCCTAAATTCTGAGCCCGTGGGGCACTAACATATCCACAACAGCTATGCTCTTTTCTGAGGTAAAATATTAATCTATGATATCACTGAAAGGAGCAGCACCCTAATCAACCCACTGCGTAACTAGTCTAAAATCCCGCCCCCTTGGCACTTCTAGAGGCTAAGAGAAGTGTGAATCACAAGTGCCTCGTGCTAGGCCAATGTGGAGACAGGCCCTGCTTTCCTAAACCCTTACCTGAAGAGCTCTTTCAAACCACATCTCCCAAACTGTCTGACTCCTGTGCTGTATTTTGACTCCGTTCACTTCCATAAAAGTGAAGAATGAAAAATAATTACTTCCATTTTAAGAAAATTGGTACTAGGATACATCTATAACCTCTGGGTCTCAGTTTGCTCAGCTGTAAAATGGGGACACTGAATAGCATTTTTCCACCTTCCAAAGACTCTTGCTAGGATCAGGTCAAGCAGTGGAAATTATTTGAAATTGCGAATTTCCCTCTGAGTCTTTAGTTGGTAAGGTAAAAGAACAATTAAAGGGAGGTTCTATACAGAAATGAATTAACAATGATCTGCCATCATAAGAGGAAAAGGTTTTCTTGACTTTAAAGGGTAAATCTTATATTTATTTGATCTTTGATAAGTTAGAGTGAATTCTTTGACCTGTCTTGAAATTGCCCTCATAACTCCTGACTTCAAAGAGCCTCTGTTTTATGTGTCTGTTTGGAGCAGAGTTATTTTTTAGAAATAGATTTTTAACCTAGTCTTTCATATGTCCTTATATCGATTGCTTTTGTAAACACACAAATCCTCAAGAAATTACAGTTTGGTACCCTTTAAGCGTGCATATGAAGAGTAAGTGTAAGAATCTGGAAAATAATCTGTCAGTTGTTTGGAATAATAGTCTTAAATAAGCAGTTCATGGCTTATCTAAAGCTCGCTGGAGCTAAACAAAGGAGACAGTCAGCAGAGCCTCAGACGCTGAACTCTGAACCCTGGCGGGACCTTCCACTGGGCCGCCTAGTAACCGGAAGGCTGCAAGACACACTTTGAACCAGGGGTTCTAAGGCTGCGGTGGGGTTATAGACTGGGTGACAGCTGCACTTTGCAGCCTGAACTTTGTACCTAGACACAGGGGCATTTAATCTCCATAACAGGCACTTTGTTTCATTACTTATTAACAGCTCCTCCTTGAGTAAAGTTCTTTGTTAATGGAGCTTTAAAATACGAGCTCTCTCCCCCTTACTTCTGCCATGGGGAGGGACATTTATGCTTCTTTGCACTCTCTGTCCCCAACAGGGGCTCATCCTAAATGGAGAGGGCTTTTCTTCTGTTGGTAATCAGCCCTTGTAGAGGTGCCACTCTGTAATTACAGCTCCAGAGGTGACACGCGCTCTTTGCTTTAAACGCAGAGAAAGCAGCCATGGTCTTTATGTCGTTAGATACCACATCAGGCAGTACCACGCCACCCCTCCCCACCACATCAGCATTTCTTGTTCTTCCTGCTCATTCTTTTTCCTTTCCCATTTTTCCACCACTCTTTATTTCTTGCTCCACATTCAGCAGCACTAAAATGTGATAGTGACCCCTGTTCAAAGCATCATTCCCAGCCAGAGTAGCCAAAATATGTTTTGTTAAAGTTGGAAGTCAAAGCAATTGATGTGCACATTCAAGGATCCTCCTCCCCAAATAAGCACACCACACTTAACTTCAACAAATTAATAGCTGATAGTGTGCTTGAAGGGTTCAGTATGTAAAGAGAGAGTCTAGACTCTAAAAGGGGGAGAGTAAGATTATTAGTGAACAAAACATTAGTTACCATCTATAAAATAAGCACTAGTTCAACTGAAAATGCTCAGACTTCCGGGCTTTCCAAATCAGATAATATATAGACACTACTGCAGTTGTTAAAGTTAATTCAATACTGATCAATAAATAGGCTTCGGTTTCTGGGACCTAGGAGATGGTGACTACAGGCTACTCATGTAGTAAACAACAAAGACAAAGAAGGTCTCCCCGAAGATTTGCTTGAGGGTTTGGGGGCCAACAAATTAACCTTTTACCACTCACTTACTTTGTCTATTTTGGGAATCTGTGACTGTAGTTCAGACCATAGTTCACCCTCTTCTCCTTCTTTTTTTTTACATTTCAAATTGCCTGTGTCTAGCTCTCATTCAGCAATGGGTCAACCTTGCAGTCTGGGCTCTGGAGCCCCCCATACAATAGAAACTTCTCATTCTCCTTGACACCCTCTCAACTCCTCTAGCCACGCCTATGCTCTCCAGTGTGGTTCAGCCCCACCCGCCTATCTGTTCCAGTCCTGTCTCCAAGTCCATTTAGGCTGAAGCTGGTTGACCAAAACTATTTTGAAAGCCAGAGTCTAAATTTACCCATCCCTGCCTTCCTTTCTTCTTGCTATCTCCTAGTTTATTTGCCCCTCTATTCTACTGTCATCCCCTCTTTCACTTTTCTTCACTTCACTCTTTCCTTTTTCATTAACTGGTTCACACATTTCAAACTCCTCCTTAGAACACAAATGAAAATGACAGGAGCAAGCCTGGCTTCTCTGTGCACATTGTCCTTCCACACTGTACTGTGTATTTTAAAGCCTGCCACGACAAGGGGCTGGAATTCGGTCATTTAGTTATTCATCATAGTATCTGGATTCAGATTGTTTATAAGAAGAAAGGGAAATTAAAAACAAATATAAATCCTTTGGAAACACTGGGTCTCCAGCTTTTCAGTTCAGTATCATCCCTGGGTGATCCACAGAACCCATGTATCTCATTCTCCTTATGCTTGGATTTCTATGCACATCCTCCTTTCACAGTAAGATGGCAGGGAGGTATAAAAGACAGAGCATGCATTTTACTATTTCTGTGCCAACAATGATTTTGGTACAAAAGTGTTGTTCTTTTGGCTCTTGGGGCCTGCTCCTTCCATGCAGACTCTTTGCTTACTGCTCTCTTTTTTAAGCACTCCAGCACTGGCAGCTGGCTCTCCAATGACTCCTCCCAAGGCCGTGGATTAGGGATGCACCTGTTTGGAATTTGTTCAATATGAAAAATAGTAGGACTCCTCCAGAACGCCTAATTACCTTTGCCCTGAAAGCAATGTGGTCGGATGCTTTGGCAGCACACTTAGAACAGCCGAGGCTGCAGGCAGGTCCTCCAAATTCAGTTTCCATTAGCCCAGACAGAATATGGCCATGGGCCTTTGGGACACCCTCCTCACTTCCCCATCTGCTTCTCAATCCTAGGACCTTGCCACCTGCCCCAGGAGGCTGAACAAAGTTCAAGCAAAGGTGTTGTAGCTTATCTAAATGGTCATTAAAAGATAGGAGACCAAAGTGGTTTGATTTTATATCTACTCTCATAGCCCAACCTTAAGGATGAGAAATAATAGGATTATTGAAGTCTTCTTTTCAAATAAAGATGAATTCAATGAAACAAACCTGATTTTCTCATTTGACCCTCAGTTTCTAACCAATGAATGAGACTTTATAAATTAACATGAGCTCAGTATTTCATGAAAATCTTAGTAACTTCTAATTGTTCATATTCTTTTGCCTCATCGTCCAGTACACACACATATACTCACAGGGACAGGAGAGAAGAGATGGGGAAAGCAGACAGTAACCTTGCCGTAGGTCAGGAGGAGCGCAGAACAAGGTCAACCAACCAGCGCAAGAGTGCGCGGGAGGATCTGTACCAAATGCCTGAGTGATGAGCCCATCCGTTTGGGCATTTTTCTGAAGATTTATTTATGTATTCCAGGAGTGAGAAAGAGAGATAGCACACTACAAGACAAACATGTCTTGACACCACAATCCATGCCCAGCTTCAGCCAGCTTTGGATCATGCACACACATGTGCTGAACGTATTTTGGGGGGGAGGAGGAGGGAGAGTCTCTGGACCCAAACTGGAAATCTTCCCACATGGGTCAGCCTCACAGATTTTCATGTTTTACTCCTACACCACCGTTTGCCCCCGGGACCAGTAATTTGTCTATACAATAACCTTCCCAAGGATACAGTCACTGGTTTCCAGATTAAAAAGTTGAAGGATAGAAATGAAGAAAGAAAAAAGAAAGAAGAAAGAAAGAAAGAAGAAAGAAAGAAAGAAAGAAAGAAAGAAAGAAAGAAAGAAAGAAAGAAAGAAAGAAAGAAAGAAAAAAAGAAAGAAAGAAGCCAGACAGAGGCACTGCCACAGTGAGGTGGTGACAGAAAAAGGGAAAGTATGTTTTTTCCTAGAAGTGGGCTATTGGTTTGCTTTTTCTGGGCCATCATACCAACCTCTCCAATAATTTATGGATGAATATCCTTTCTTTTAATCATATTCAAACTCCTTCTTTATAGGAAATTACTGCTACTATATATTAAAAACAATAAAAAAAACAGACGATGGTAAATTTTGCCTAATATTAAACTATTTAGATAGAGTTCAAAGTTACATCAACTAATTATTGCTTAAAATAAGCAATCAACTCCATGACCCCCTCATTTCCACCCACAATTTTTTCCTGTGGTAATTTTGCAGTTATCTTTAGCATAAATTAAAGTTAACTGTTTTTGATTATCTAAGATGAATTGCTCTGGATGGAGAAAAGAGTGGCATACCTTTATAAATGTCATCCAGTTGCTACTTCTCAATAATGGTGTTTGCATGAATGCCTAGTTACCAGTGATAACATTTTTAAAATTATTTTTTATTTTATTTATTATTATTGATATTATTTTTAAGTTTGCTATAGGGCACATGTGCTCACCAGAGAGAGGCAGAGAAAGAGGCAAAATGAGAAAGCAAGCCACCAGGTCCAGGTCCAGAACAATGGTTGACCATGTACGAATCCAGCACCTTTACCGCTACATCACCCATTGGCCCCACTAGTGATAACTTATGTCTGTTACCATCCACCTAAGACAACCCTCTAAAACTATTTAACATGAGAAGTTAAAGCTGATGTATGTTTACTCATCTTTTAACCACTCATACCTTAGCCATTTGTTGTTTTTCCCAGTGATTTCTTCCATTTCTAAAGTCTACAAAGGTAGTTAAAGTTATATTACCTTTATTACATCTTTTTCTCACCCCAACTTTTGTTACACTTACTTACTGACATAATTCTTGGAATAGTTCTTCCTATTTCCAAATGTAGGTTTAACTTGTCCAGTCATTGCCAATAGATATTGCTTTACCCGGAATTCTCTCAGCCATCTTTCAGTAGCTCTGGTCCCTTGACTCACGCTTCATCTGTTGCTCTTGATAAAGATGCAGGGAAGGCAAAAGGATTTGAGTTTTGGGTTGTTGAATCTGATGGGAAAAAAAAAAAAAAAGAGAAAAAGCAGGACCATTGACCTACTTGATTTGAAAAGATCTCTAAAGGGAGAGAAGAAAGAAAAAGGAATCAGGCTGGTAAATCAGGCTTAGTGGTTAAGGGAGCTGGATCCCACATGACTGACTAAGCAGTTAGAATCCTGGATGCATTGGTTTGAAAAACACACCAGATCTGGGACCAGCAGATGGCGTAATGGTTATGTTACTGGACTCCCACGTTGTCAACCTCAGCTCCACTGCTGGATCCAGCAACTTAAACACACCACATATGAGTACATGTGTGCCCAAAATCCTGAGAGGAGAATGGAGGAGAAGGGATTGTGGCATGGCCATTCCCCCAAAGGGTGATTTCTCACTTTCTGTCTCTCTGTCTCTCTGGTAAGCACACGTGCAACCTATAGCAAAAATCTCTTAAAAAGAAAGAAAGAAAGAAAAACACAGATGTGTACATGCCCAAAATCCTGAAGAGGTAGAGAAATTTAGGAGAAGGAAATGCAGCATGACTGCACCCCACTGTGAGGAGGGATGTTTTATTCCTCTCCCTCTCTGGAAAGTGCACACGTCCTCTGGCCATAAGGGGGAAAAATGGAGAAGAAGGAGTAGCAGTAGTAGTAGTGGTTTCTAGGATCTCATAGTAGAAAGGAGAAATATTGATTATATTCTATATTCTAGACCCTGTACTAGGTTATACAGTTTATCTTTCTGCCCTAGGGACAAAACACTGAGTCAGAAATCCACACAGGACATGTACTATTTACCATAAGTGTGAATTTAGACAAGAATCTTGAGTTCTTGCCTACTTTATCATGAGGCTGGTCTAAGTTCTTTGTCTTGCCATTTGAATCTTTCCCCCATTTTGTTCTTTATGACCCATCCACATTTACTGCCCATTATGATGCATAATGTATCCTCTTCTCACAGCACCTTATCACATTTTTATTCCCTATATATGCTCTTTTACGGTGGAAAATGTTGTCTTTGGAGCCAGATGAGTCTGTGTTGAATCCCAGTTTTATCATTAACAACCTGTGACATTTTTGAGCCTTGATTGCTTCATCTTTAAAATGGGAATGATGTTTCTTTGCAGATTTATTGTAAGATTTAGAGATAATCTATGTGTAAAGGATGTCCATTCTCTTAGTATTTTGGTCATGCATGTACACATGCCAGCATGATTTTCAAGCTGCCGGATCCAAGATTGAAAACACTATCGGCCATATGGGAATCCAGCACCTTCATAACCATGCCATCTGCTGGCCTTGGGGCCATATTTTGTAATGTTAAGCCACACTTAGCATACTATAAGCTCCTATATATTTAAAATAAGTTAAAATCATATAGTACAGTTATCATGCATTGCAATACAGCACCTATAATAAACCAATTTTTTAAAATACACAATATATGGATTCATAAGGTCTAAAAACATTCCAAGCCTGCAATTAAAGTATGCTGGAAACACTCTTAACACATTCCTTTTAACAATGCAAAAGCACTGTGATTAGCATAAAACATGCTCCCAGTATGTATTTTCCTCTTAACTCCTCACTGAAATGAAATGAATCAACTGAATGTTCTGGGAACTGGCTGTCTATATAAATAAACTGTGGTTTGCTTTTGGTTGAATATACTGATTTACACAGCACATATAAGGCTATAAATTGCAATTGGTAAGATATACATTAACAGTTTAAAATGATGACTACCTCATGTGGTTTAAAGAAGGATCCAGAAATCCTTGTATTTCTGCTTTGTGGATCTTGAGGAAAGTTCAAGGGGCAGTGAGATGGAAAGTCCAGAATGTAGATCAATCTTGACCCACCTGCTGGGAGATTAGCCAACCCTCTCCCCTGAACTTTAAGGCTTGATCCACACCCAAGAGACACACCCAGTTCTGCCTCTGGGATCTGCCCCAACCAGCTTTCTTACTCAGGACAAATCTTAAGAAACCCTTTTGTTCCTCTTTATGCGGATCAATTTGTCCCACCATTTCCTGCATTTCTCAGAAGTTATTTCAATAGATTATTTTTAGGAGCAAGTTGGAAGTTGCTGGTGGTTATTATGTTATCTACAAAGCCCAGAGTCAAAAACTAAAGTGTAAAACTTACCCGGTGGTGTCAATCTACTTTCTAATCTATGGAACCAAATTTCTATTAATCATTGAGACTATTTCCTTTCTTTCACAATGTTTTGAGTTTCCTTTGCTATAGTTTTATCGACAGATCCTTTGCCACAGGTCAAATTTGAGGGGGAGAGTGGTGATTGACAGGCAGGATTAGAAAACTTCTAACTTTTTAAAAAATATGTACAAAGACATTTGTGTAAAAAATCTAGAAGTAGAGGTAAGGAACTCCCCTCCCCTAAACACATTAATCGGAATGGATAACAGATTCCAAATGAATACTTGTTGAATAGAAAGTTTTGGGTTAGTGTTCTGTTAGAAAAATCTCAGATATATCTATAAATGATGAATTTGTCTTGTCAAATTGCCATGATAGTAATTCAGAGTATCTTGCTAATGACAAAATGCTACCTGCCTTCAGGCATTCACTAAATCGGTAGGTTTCTATTTCCCGATATCTGGGGAACAAGATAGGGCACAGCCCTTCAATCAGCAAATATAATTTCCCACCTCCTCTTCTATGCACACAAAGCAGTACATGTTTGGCCTGGGGAACCTCTAGAACACGCCACACCCAGAAAGAAGAAATTGCAACTAGGAGAGAGAGCGCACATCTGAAATACATAAAAGAAATGGATGGGGATTGCACATCAGGGTCTTGTCTCAGGTCTATCTTCTTAGGAGAAATACCTAACTTCTCTTTGTCTTAATGTCCTTTTTTTTATGAAAATTAAAAACTCAACTAGGCTATCTTTCATGTTTTCGTGAGCTATAAAATTCTACGACCATATGAATTAGAATACTAGATGATATATAGTATGTGCTAAAATTTTTTTGCACTTACAACTAAAAGATTAGACTAAGAATCGCAATCCGGATTCACTACCAATCAAAGTAGGTCAGAAACTCCAAAGCCTGAATGGCCTTCCCTCCTGTGCCTGTATCAAATGTTTGAGAAAGTCCAACTGAACAGTGAGCGGTGTGATGATAGTAATAGCACCTACTTTCTATTTCTCTACTACATTCATACCATGCTAGTTCTTTCTGTTCATCAAACAAAAATGTTTACCCCCACCATGGTAGGAAAAAAAAAATGTCTCCTTAAAGACATCCATACCCAAATCCTCAGAATCTGCAAATATATCGTATTCCATTAGCAAAGGAGACTTTCTAGATCCGGTTAAAGTAATTATTTTAGATGGGGATATTATCCTGGATTATCCAGTGTGCCAAGTATGTCATCACAGGGGTTCTTATAAATTAAAAGGAGAGAAAGGAGAGTCAGATTTGGAGAGAGAGACTTGAGGCTGTTGTACTGTAGCACTGAAGGTGGAAGAAGCAACAACAAGCCAAGGAATGTAGATGGCCTCTAGAAGCTAGAAAGGCAATGAAACAGATTCTGCCCTATAGCTTAAAAGGAAAGCAGCCTCCAATACCTTAACTTTAGCCTGGTGGAACCCATTTTCGACTTCTAACTTATAGAACTGTAAGGTAATACATTTGTGTTGGTTTAAGCTATGGAATTTGTGTTAATTTCTTACAGAAGTCATTGGAACCTAATCCACCTACCATAGGCCTTTTCATAAGCTGTTTCCCATGCCCGGAATGCTATTTCCCTGGAACCTCTTCATAATTGGCTCTTCTTTATCTTTTTTTCGGAGAGGTTTTTGCTATAGGGCACGTGCACTCGCCAGAAAGACAGAGAGAGACAGAGAGACAGAAAGTGAGAAATCACTCCCCAGGGGGGATGACCATGCCACAATCCCTTCTCCTCCATTCTCCTCTTGGGATCTTGGGCATGCATGCACACATGCCCAGTGTGAGTTTAAGCCACCGGGTCCAGGACTTGAGCTATGGTCAATTACATGAGAGTCCAGCAACATAGCCATTACACCAACTGTTGGTCCCGTCTTCTTTACCATTTTTATCTCAACCTATGCACTATTCTCTGACCATATAGTCTAAGGAGTCATCCTGAATTTCAGCTAATTCTTTGCCTAGTATATGTGTCATTTTTCTGGTTTGTTTATTGACTGCCTGTCTATGAGGTCAGCTCCATGAGAATGGGAAACTTATCTGTCCTGCTTATCATTCATTTACAGTACTTAGAATAATGCCTAGCCAACAGTTACTGAATGTAGGACTTAGGAAATCCAAGAAGGATTCAGTGGGTCTGAATCTCAAAGAGAGTTTTTCAGGCATAACTGAAGAAGTCATAACATATATACTTTCATTCTTTTAGTCATTGCAAAAGTCCTCTGTTACCATCAAAATAAATCACTTTCCTCTATCCTGATTCGCTCTCACTATCTCTACCCACTTCACACAGTAAAGTTGAAAAAAATATAAGAGAGTGGACTGAACATCCCAAAAAGTGAATAGTGTAAAGATCTTTCACTTCTTAAGGAATAAATGGTACTATACAAATCTTAAAATACTATCATTTTCTTAAGTAAAGACTCCATTTTTATTTCTCTGTTCAGTAACTAACTGCCCAACACTGCCACTCTAGCAAAATTTGTTCCAACAAAAAGTAAAGCACTCTTCCTTATCCCTTGAAATTTGTTAAAATGACATTTCCCTTGTGCTACATTTCCTTAGACCTGTGCAAAAACATCTTTTCCCAAGATAGAAAGTAATCCACAGCTGTAGTTCTGGAAAGAATAACGCTGTGCTTGGAATATCAAATTTTAAAATCTACCAAAGCTGAAAAAGAGATTAAGAGTTAAGGCTGAAAGTCTCTCTTTAATGTGTCCGATTATGCACCAAACATTACAGTTAATATGTCCCTTCAGATTTTGGTGACCTACTTTGCCAGGCTTACAGATGTGGAAGATTGCACTAAGGACAGTGGTTCCGGAGAGATGGTGCATTTCCTTGCTTACATAGACTGACCTCCCACATCTAGTATTAAGGTGATGTGTTTTCTCTATGAGGAGACAGAAAAAAATGGTGATAAGATGGTTAGGGGAAGACAATCTTTCAATAGTTAGCAATTCTTCTCTTTAGCTATATTTAAATTTTTCATTGGAGAGCTTTAGGCTTTGATTTGCTTTCTCCTTGACCAGAATTTACAAATTGGCAGCTGTTGGCCCATTGGTGCTTGTAGACATGTTTTCTCTGGCTACCGATTACTTTTTTTTAAGGAGGAATAATTTTTTAGGTAGAAATATCTGCTCCAGATCTCAGTAGACTCCAATATTTTATATTCTCTTAATCTGGCTACTTCACACATTCACTTCTTTTTATTCCTGGATGCCGGTGTACTAGGCCTTGTAACAGCCAGTCTGTAACTGACTGAAAGGACCTTGTTGGGATGTCTCACTCTAAGTGCTTGCATAAATGGGTGCCAGACTGCTTATTTTATTGTTGTCCTGGAGTAAGACTGTAAGTCATAGAGAGACCTATTTATTTTTCAGTCTCCAATAAAGACTTCTTACTTGTGGATTTAAGTAATGGAAAAATCTTACACATCTAAAATCTAAATTGCCCTTGGGTTTACTTATACCTTGCCATTCTTCAGGAAGGATTTAAGAAGACTATTAGGTGAAGTTATAAGATCTATGAGGAATTATTTTTATTTAAAAGGATCAAATGACATAAAATCTGGATGACCTTAGAAAAATCCTGTCTATTTTGAAACTGCATGTATGACAGAGTCAAGAACAAGGGACTACTGTTTGTGGAATTTGTTAGAAACATAGTTTTGAAGGAGACCGACGTTCTGTTTTCTAAGCATCTGACAAAATTGACAGACAAAGGAATTCACGCTGGGCCAAAGAAGAGTTCTGAGACTCCATGGAGTAGTGATCAGCAGTCATCTGTTTCTAGAATGAGTCTAACTAGCAGAGAAGCTCATAAAAGACGATACTCAGTAGAAAGTGCAGAGTGAAGGTAGAAAAGTAGTGGAGAAGGTGAAGCAGGTGTTGAGGCCTTTCTGGCAACTACCAACCAGGGTGAAGTCAGCAGTGCAAAAAGGGCCAAAGAATCCTAAAGAAAAGTACCATTCCCTTTCCCTGGAATCTAATTATTTTCTCTGCTTCTCCTCCTCACCTAGTTAATTCACTCCCTAGCTCACAGTTTAGGAAATATTGGGGTCCATATTTTAAGACAAGCCTGATCCATGGCACCATCCTTTCCCACCTGACTTTTGCAAAGACCCAACAGTTGCTCTTCCCCAACAGCAGCCAGAGATGATTTGTTCCTCTGTTTCATTTTGTTTTCTTTGCTGGAGGGCATAAGCAGTTGGGGTGGGAGGATTTGAACTACTATTGGCCATGTGGGATCTGGCTCCTTATGGGGGGCATTTAACCACTGCACTACTACAAAACTGACCCAGAGATGGTTTTATTTGTTGGCTTTATTAATTTTTGTTTTGTTTTTAATTGCTGAAGGCCACATGCACTTAACAAAGGAAGAAATGAAGAGACAGAGGAAGAGAGAGAAAATATCCACGCCATGGGCCACATTCACATTCCAATCCTTTCTCTTCTATTGCTCTGTCCTGTCCAAATTTGAGGCACATGTGCCAACCCCAGAGATGATTTGTAAGAAACCAAATATTCGTTTTTTACAACCCATCAATGAGTTCCCTTTATTTCTATAATAAAAACACAAAGCATTTAACCTGCCCTTCAAGATCCTGCAAGACCTATCTATCTTAGGGTTCCTGACATTTTATCTGGATAATTTTTGCTGTAGGGACAGTTTTCTACAATGTTTAACTACATTTCTGGCCTTACTCACCAGACGCCAACAGAATCCTCTATCCCCAGTTGTGATAACCCAAAACATCATAAAACATTTTCAAATATCTCCTCTAGTTGAGCAATTGATCTCTCTGAGCCCTGTCATGCCTCTAGCCCAATTCCATACCACTTCTTCTTGCCCTCTGACCACCACCACCACTTGCCAGTTTTCCAGCTGCACCAGCCTCCTCCACCTCTTCATGCATTCTTCCACCATTCTTCTATTTACTTGTTTTCTACCCTGCTACTTCCAACTGTGGACTATCTAATTCCTACTCATTCTCAAAGTAGATTCTTTTCTAGTCTTGCTACTTAGTCTTTCTGCTCCCAAACCTTATGTGCTTTCATAAAATTTGGGGGTTTTTTTGCACAGGGCTTATCATCATTGAAACTGATTTTGTAATTAATTATTCCTGTTATCTCTTCTACACTGAAAAAATCTTCAGGACAAGAGTCTTATTTATGTAGCTTACCATTGTTTTCAATGCCTAGCATAGTGCCTGATACACTATTTCCAAATAAATAACTCAAGACAAAAAATGAAATGAAGTGCTAAAATACAGGAGGAAAGTGAATGCAGGTAAGCACTGAAACACAGGGGGATTCGTGTTAAACGGTTTGTCCTGTATAATAGTGGCTAGGCCTGTGGTAATAGCAATGGCAAACACTGATTGAATACTTACTTTATGCCAGGTACTCTATTATATACTTATTAAATCAAAGAGTCCTTAAAAGATTTGATGAGATAATATCTACCAGTGTCCTCCATTTTACAGAGGTTATAGAAAATTGTCTAGGGCCACTTAGATAGTAAGTGGCAGAGCCAGAATTCATATCCCACAGTTGGATCCAAAGGTCTTTACTCTACATTCCCATACTACTGGGTCATTGGGAAAGTCATGATGCATTTTTGCATACGAAACATGCAAAATGTGTCATGACTTTCCTGATGACTTAACATATTACTTGTCACAAGTCTAGGATCAAGGAGTTAAGAGTCTTAGCATTTCTGCAAACTATATATGTGGTAGGAGAGAGTTTTAAGACTGCCTGACGCAAACAAAGTCTTGAGGTCAAGGTTTATATTCTCAAATACAAGGATAAAGAAATCGTTCAAAACCAAAATACCAAATACCAACAGACTCATCTCAGTATTATAAGGTGGTAGATGGGTGCAGGGACACTGGGACACCAAGAAGGAGACAAGAGTTAAAAATTGTCTTCAGAACACATCACATCCATTTTAAGTTTTATTTCAATTAGCAGACGCCTCTTAAATTTGTAAACATATCTGTCACTCATACCTCAGTATGAATGATGTCAGGCCAAAATAAGGAAGTTTTAGTCCACATAGTGCGTGTATGTGCATGTGTGCGTGTGTATGTGTGTGCATATGTATGTGCACACTCATGCAAGTAACATAGTAATTATGGACCTGTGGGCCGTTCAGTACAGAGAGATGGGTGGAACAACTCAGAGAAGAGTTTTAAAAGCCACAGGACTTTCATAGGTTCTCTAAATACTTAGCTCCAGAAAATTAGGTGAGAGAAGGACACGGGCTATGGAGTGGGAAGATGCCAAAAGTAATTGCTACCCACTTTGCAATTATTTCCTAAGCCCAGCGGCTGAGAAAAATCATCCTGAGGGCTACCTTTGGCACTGGAAGTCTGCAATAGAGTTTTCATGAATAATTCACTTTGCCAAAGTAGAAGTAGCCATGGTTTGTAGTCCACTTTCCTTCCATTAATTTAATCTATGACTTTCATTTTGTCTATCTGTAAAAACAAAAGGGATACGAATATTTAGCTGTGAGCCAGGGAAGTGATTTATTAGGCAACATTTTTAAATCATTATTTCTGGCCCAGTAATAGTTTAGCAAATGTCTTTTGAAAATAAGATCTTTAGTAAGTACAGATTGAAGAGAATAATATACATTCTATACACAGTAGACTAAATTTTATCTCTTCTACAAAAAACTCCCTCTACCAAATTTTGATGCATATACTCAAGTACCAGAGAAGGCTCAAAGTATAAAGTACATCTGTCTAATGGAGATTTTGCCTATCAATCAAATTTGTCATTGCTTGGATTAAGTTGTTGAGATGATTATCTTCTCGGAAACTAAGGAAGGAAAAAATTCTATAACAAACTACGGTGAATTATGGGGACTTGGGATTTCTATACCCGTAGAAATAAAAAAACATGCTACTTAGACTCTCTTTAAGTCTGGTTAAAAGAAAATATACTCTCAAACGTGGTCCCTTTATCCCTTTGGCTTCTTCCTGAGGCACCCACCCTGGTATCATGGTCCTGTCCCAGAGGCCTGGCTTCGGCACCCTCACATCTAATTAGGAACTTGCATAACAGCAATGCCAATAGACTGCGAGTTCTTTCTCTCTCAAAGCAGGACTTCTGGCTGCAAGTTTTGACTTGGTGATATCAAGCTAATTCCACAACATGGACACAGGCTATTTTCGGACAAGGCCAACTCCAGAGTTTCACTCCCTATAGTGGAAATAGGAGCTGACCTTGACTGACCCAGGGTAGGCTGGGCATCATGGCTTCTCTTTGGAAGTTAGAAAAACATGAGGAGAGTTGCTCGCAATGAGATTAGTGCTGAGTAGCCAAAGTAAGTCTGGAACCTCTCAGTAGAAGGAAGTTTACACCCTCCTAGAAGAAAAAATCCTTTTCTCACTCTTTAAAAAAAATTCCTCTCTCAGATATAGAAGAGACTGGTATGATAGGGGAGATGTCAAAGTTTCTCCTTAACTTATGCATAATGTAAATAACATACTGATCTAAATGGTAAGTTTAATTACTTATGTAGTTCTCTCTAGGAAAATCCTGTGTGACCCTGTTAAATCATCTTTTTAAGCTTGAGAACATCTTGAAGAAAAGGGAATTGCATTCCTGTGTATGATAATCTCTCTCATTAAGTGAGTATATAATATATAAACATAAATCATTTTGTATCCCATGAGTGAAAGAACAACTGAATTTAATTTAAGTACATTATGATCAAACACATGATATTCATGGGAAGTCTGATATTCATGGAAAGTATGTGTTATTTTTCCATAAAGGACAGAGCATTCAAGAAAAGATATAAAGAAAGAAGTTAGTGAGCTAGCAGTAAATTACTTATTTCCTTCAAAAAGGTGGGAAGACTATCCTGCAGTCCCATCCTTGACCACTACGCCACTCTGGTCTTATCCCAGGAGCAGAGGCAGCTGGCCTTTTTACTTGTGGCTCAGAAAGAAATTAAGGTTACCAGCAGTCCTCTCAGGTATATTCTGGAACTCCTGAGTCCTGTCCTACTCTTCAGTCACTCCTTTCTCTCCTTATCACTGTGGCAGCTGGCTCCATTATCCAGGACTCACCCTCCTAGATAAATTCTCTTTACTTTTTCACCTAGAGTCTCAGAGGAAAGTTAAAGAGCAACAAGGGCTGCAAAGATGACAAGGAAACCCTGAAGGTAGGATGACAATACAAGTGCCTTACTTTTATCTATGTTATTTGTTTATTGTTAAAAAAAAAAAAAAGTTCTGTTTATATCGTTTTAAAGAATAGTGAAAAAAATAATTGCAAAGAACTTTCCAACTATTGGGACCAGATGGTGATGCACTGGTAAAACACAATGCTCTACATAGCAATGCCACATGGGAAGGTTTCCAGTTCGAATCTGGAGACCTCCCTGAACATGCCAGTCACGTGTGTGCTCAAGACACAGGGTTGGCTGAATCCAGGGTGGATCATGGTTTCAAGACCTTTATGGGATGCTGTCTCTCCTTTTCCTTCTTTGTTTCCCAATTCATGGAAGAATTTAATGGGCAATTTAAAAAAAAATAAGTTTTCAGCTATAAAATAATTTGTAAATGCTACCAGGGCACTAAAATAACATTAGGATTAGAATGGTGATTTCCTAATAGCTTTGAGCCTAATGGATTTTAATTATCAGTAAAAATATGTTCATTAATTTTATTGCACATATTGTTCTTGTATGATATAGTTAAATTATCTGTATTGTCAAATTATTATATCAGTATGTCATTTCAACAAATGTTGTTGAGACCTTCTTTTACATACAGGGCAATGTGAAAAACTGAACAAAATCTAAAATAAAATAAATAATACATGGTTCCAACTTTTTTTTTTTTTTTGAGAGGTTTTTGCTATAGGGGGCGTGCGCTCGCCAGACAGACAGAGACAGAGAGACAGAAAGTGAGAAATCACCCCCCAGGGGGATGGCCACACCGCAATCCCTTTTCCTCCATTCTCCTCTCGGGATACTGGGCACGCACGCGCACGCGCCTGGTGTGAGTTTAAGTCACGGGGTCTGGGACTCAAACCGCGGTCGACTATGTGGGAGTCCAGCGACATAGCCATTACGCTAACTGCTGGCCCCAATGGTTCCTACTTTTTATGTACTTAAACTCTAATACCGAAAAGAAGACATGACATCACATTGCATGTCGCTGCCCCTTATAAATGTTATAAAAAACATAGTTCTAAGAGTGCTATGGGAGTTTAAGAGAAAAAATATTTACTCTTTATGAGCATAATTATGGAAAGCTCTTTACAGAAGATAACATGTAATAATAAAGTATAAAATTGTTCACAAATTGCTTTATGTGTAGGTCTTATCTTCTCAACATCCTAATCTTCTTGTGGCTAGAGACTGGATATTACACATGTTTTTCTGTTCCCTTTTATTCTCTTAGCAAGGATTACCTCCCCAGGAAGTCCTTCATACATAGTTTTTTTAAAAATACTTGCTAAATGGTAAGACAAAAGTCCAAAAAAAAAAAAAAAGGCGCCAAAAATTCTATCTGCATCTTTTACTTACTAAATTATAACAAGGAGATTCTTGATGGATACCATGAGCTGGCAGATACTTCAATCCCTTTCTTCTATATTAAAAAATTGGGGAAAGTGAAATCTAATTCTCACTTTCTGTGATATGAGGTGAATCAGCCTTCACTAATCTCATTTAAAAATGAGCCTCATAACATCTTGAGGATTTAAGTATTATTTTATATTACAAAAAGAGTTGTAAAGTTATTGGAAAAGACACTATACAAATGCAAGATGCCATTATTACTACCCCCACTTTTGTATGATGTTAAATTCATTCATGACAAGACTGAAGAGATTTATTTAGAAGCATATCATTGCTTTAATTTTTTTATATTTCACTTTTCTGTAACATCTGGCTCATCTTTTTGAAGTAATATTCCTTGTTTAAATAGTTTTCCATTGTATCTTTTCTCTCAAACTGGTTTTATTTTGATGGATTTAGCTTCCCTGGAGGTAACTGCATATGGGAAAAAAATGTATGAGCTATTGAGCTGCTAATAATAATTATCCTCTGCCCTTTTAGAGTCTCTTTTATCTGAGGAAATCAAAGCACTTTTCAAACCAGTATCTGTAATTACCTCCATCATACAAAAGTGTAACTGCAAGCAAAGCTAAGTGACTTATAGGAAGTTGACAAAGGCAAAAAGCAGAACCCCAATTCCTTTTCCCCTTCCTTCTTCTCTGTCTCCCAGAAAGAAAAGATCTGGCTTAGACTCTGAAGAGATCCAGATAAAATGGGAGCAAATCTTCATGACAGGTAGTCTATCCTCTGATGGCTCAAAACCTGACAATATATGAACATAAAGGCAAAACATTGATAGGTAGCCAATCAGTGTAGGGGGAGGTCGCTCTAGGGGAGTGGAGCTAAGAAAGGCTTTGTCAAGTTGAATTTCAGTCAACCTGCCCCAGTGAGTGGCAGATTCTCCCTGCAGCCTCAACTTTGTAATTTTCTATCAAAAAAAAAAAAAGTTTATACTTGGGAAAGAATAAAAGTTTATTTTTCTCACAGTTCGCTAAGTTGAAAACTAGAAGGATAAATTCCTGGGTTCTTCTTAAGGGTGTAAATTAGACTCAGTGTTCATAAAGATTCAAAGTGCTTTAGCAATTTACCATTTGCTCTTTACAGCATTAACCACCTATTTTTGGTAACTTGTACATTTTTCTTTCTAGGTTCTATTTGTAGTCATAATGGCACTTCTCAAAAGTGGTAAATGTCTCCCAAGAATAAGGGAAGTGCGTAACGTACAGAGATTGGTAAACCAGAGCATTCCAATTAAACACGGAATCTGAGAACTGGCAGAAGGTCTGAGTTTGTCTGGTGGAGGACAGGGCTCTGGAACCTCTGAATTAAGTGGTGAACAAGGGACTATAAAAGAGATTATATGGTGAAGGTATTTAGCCATCAAAGTTATTCTAAAAACGAAGTAGGGCGTTTTATACATAGAGAGAAGGGCACTGAATACTGCTAATATGTCCCATAGAACCTACTTGGAATAATTTTTTACCATTAATTTGAACAAGAGCACTGAGACCCTTTATATGTATAATAAAGCTAATTTTACATTTAATAGAGACAATTTTATTTTTAACGTTGGTAAAATCAGACTCTTGTTAAATTTTAGAAGTGAATAAAACTTTTATAACCTTAGAATTTTCTTCCTGGGTTCTATTTGCTGATTAAAATGCTCTTGCTTTAAGTCCTTTAGAGTAGATTGAATTTTATGGTGCTCGCTATTTTTCTCTTAGACATACCTTGATTATTTTAAACATGTCATATTTTATAGCCAGTTGTTTCATATATTTGTTTTTACATTTGCTCTCATATTTTTAACTGACTGCTAATGATTTGTAGTTCTCTGATCAATAAGGAATTGAGGATGCTTAATTTGAAAGAAATAGTAGCTTTTATTTATGAAGCACGTACTATTGAAAATATGCCTGGTGCAGGGTCAATCTGTGTATGCTATGTCATTCAACCCTGCAGATAGCTCTGAGGGAGACACTAGTGTCACAAGTTGAGTGTCTCTTATCTAAAATGCTAGAGGCCAAAAAATGTTTGGATTTCCAAATTTTTCCAGATTTTAGAATATCTGCATGTATATAAGAAGTTATCTTGGGAACAAGATCTGTCTGAATACAACATTCATGTATCTTACACACATAGCCCAAGGGTAATTTTATACAATATTTTTGTATTGCACCACTTTGAGTGTGACCCATCACATTACGGCAAGTGTGGAATTTTCCACTTCATTCATGTTGGCGTTCAAAAAGTTTCAGATTTTGGAGGATTTTAGATTTTTGTTTTTGGATTAGGGATGCCTAACTCATACTTGCATTTTATAGCTGAGTAAACTAAGGCTTAAAATTTAAGTTATTTGATGGATGTCTCATGCTAATTCATGGCACAGCTATCACTAAAACCCAAGTCCACTGACTCCAGGCCCACTCTTTTATAGACTGCAACTTTAACCTGTTTCGTAATTGATTCTTAAATTTCTAGTTCTATGACCTTCACCATGTCTAGCTAAGCCATCACAGACCATGTGCCATAACTATCTGCTCCAACATCTTCAGCCAGCCTGTTGGCACATACATCAGATCAAATTGGAAACACCCAAGATGAGAACCCCTTACACATACTATCCTCATGCCTTATTTGAGCTTACTAAATCTCCAATATTTTTGTCAATTTTAATACTTATATGCCTGCTCACAAAGAGATGACCTTACTAAGTGTCATTTCTTGGTAAATAAAGCCCTGCTGCTGTAGTGCTGTTGACTTTTGATTCATCATTGCACTGATATTTAGTGTCAGTGAGGAGTAAGCTGGACGAGACAGCAGTCCTGAGCTCTTATAAAAGGAAACAGGTGGCTGGTTACATTGGACACATTCCCTCTGGCAGAGGTGGGGAAATTGCAACTTGTATTTAGCGTTTTAGTTGAGGTTAGCATTTGCAGAACCACTTTTCTCTTTACATTTCTTTTCAAATGAGAGAAAACCAAAATAGAAAAGTATTGTAACTGCTTCCTGTGTCATGTACATTTAGCTGCTTCTGAAGATGAGACTTCCCTTTTCTTTGATTCAAATGGAGCATTCACATGCTCCGAAGCTAAGAGTCAGTCATCCAAACTAAAACTAATGCACACAGGTGTTTAGCATATCAGTGAGAGTAAATGTTTTTGCCAACTTTTTAAACAACTTCCCCCCACAATCACCAACACTCTCCAAATAGAATCTGCTGACTTCAATGACAGGGTCAGTGTTACAGAGTGACTCATTGCAGAGAGAACAAACAAGCTCAACAAAGGCTGTTCTAAGATGTAAATGCTATTTCCTTATTGCTAGTGAAAGCTAGATTTTCACAAAATAGGGCTTAAAAGTCTGCACTCTGGGGCTCCTCTTGAGTCTCAGATATCCCTGGGCCTCAAGATATACACACACCCTCTAACAACTGTTGCCCTCCCCTTCTTCTCCCAACTCCTAGAGTGCAGCAGATGCATTCAGTTCCTCCGTGAAAATACTCCTGAACCTGATCCAGTCCTGCTCTAACCCACGCCACTTCCCAGAAGCTAGCCGTGCCAAGGTCTCCAGTAACACGCTCTCTGCCAAAATGAAATGGCACTTCTCCATCTTGATGCTCCTTGACCTATGTACAGAATTTGACACTGCTGATAACCAATTACACAACTCTCTCTTCTTGGCTTCTAAGCCTCTTTCCTCATTTAGTCTGCCTCTCACCTCATCTCCTTTAGAAACCCTTCACCCCTTGCATCCACTTTTCATGGAGTTATCCCCATCATTTTGCCATTTATCTGATGCATATGTGGCTGCCTCATTGATGCCAAAGGCCATGCTTAATTCATGTAGGAAGCCCAGTGCCTAGATAGTGTTTGCAAAATAGCATGAACTCAGAATAAACAAAGTTTGTTGAAAGAATGTGCATAACTAATAAGTCAATTTCTTGACTTCAGTCATACACATTGCAACTTCTTATAAGTTGTCACATGAACAATTCATAATAAACAAAAATGTATCATCTGTCTTTAGCTTTTCCTACACCCAACATCTGTGCATAAGCAGAGAACACTGACAAATAACAGTGCTCCCAAACAAAGCTTCTCACTAACTTTTGGTTGTTTTTCAATTTCTATTTCCAGTTCCCAGTTAAATCTGCTTTTTTAGTCATGACATTTTCCAAATCTGATTTGCCTTCTTTTCAGCACTTCCATGGATTTTTACAATATTTGTTCAGAATAAATTTTAAAAAGGACTCTGTTCAATTGGCATTTTGTACAATAACTACTTGCTGTGATGTATCACAAAGAGCAACCAATTAATATTTGTTGAATGATAGCTGTATAAACAAATGGATTTTGTGTATTGTTTTTCAACCTGATCACTAATGTGGTCCAACAAATGAACTAGCTGTTTTATTGTCTTTTCATTTTTGTCATTTTAATGGTCAGATCCTCCTCTACAGGATCTGGTCATACCCCAATCTCCTTCTTCCACTCCTCTAGCCTATCAGATCCTGAGCACTGCATATCTGTCTGGCATGTTTCAGGCTGACCAGGCCAGGGATTCAAGTCTCAATAACCACATGACATCCAGCTTGAGCAGTTCCACTCTTAAGCAGCTCATTACCACCGAGTGATGGAGCCAGCCTTGGCATTTTATTTGTTCTTTCTTATCTTATTATTATTTTTCGTGTGTGTGCATGTGAGAGACAGAGACAGAGAGAAGGAAGAGGAGAGAGAGAGAGAGAGAGATGGGTGTTTTGGCAGCATCTCGCCATTATTTTCTTCTACCTCAAGCTTCCCGATTTGCTAGAATTACAGGTAAATGTCACCATGACCTGCCTGATTAGTTTCCTTTGGGGTCCAAACCAGGGTTTCCATGTGGCCCCAGCCTGATTTGGTGGCTCCCTACTGTGTATCACCATGACTGGGCCAATATTTTCTTTGTATCCCTTCATTGTAAGTACATGTCTTCCACATTTCTAATGCATCAAACCACTTGTTATTATTTATTTTATTTATTTTTTTGTTTGTTTTAATAGGGCACATGTGCTCAGAGAGCGAGAGAGAGAAGGAAAGTGGGAAAGCAAGCCACCAGGTCTGGGACTCAAGCTTCAGTTCACCGTGTGGGGAGTCCAGTGCCTTAATTGCTGCCCTTCCAAAAGCACTTACATTTGAATATTATTGAATTTGTGGTTTACAAAGGTATCCCTCCTTTTATGTATTTCTCTGTATCAGACTAGTGTCTGATTGTAAACTTCAAAAAAAGAATCACTAATACCTATGAAATATATCTTAAGCATATCTAATAATTTGTTATGTCGATATAGGCAATTAAGACATTATTTATGGAAAGGAGGAAAAGGGATTGCGGTGTGACCATCTCCCCTGGGGGTTGATTTCTTGCTTTCTGTCTCTCTGTCTCTCTCTGTCTTTCTGGTGAGTGCACACGCCCTATAGCAAAAACCTCTCCAAAAAAAAAAAAGTAATTTATAAATCTATTATCAAGTTATCATATCCGAAACTATGTGGGAACTGCAACTATGAAAAACATTTTTCACCAACATATTCATTCAATCCTGCTAGGGGGAGTACATAATACAAAAGACCCTTTCCATTATTCAATGGGTCTTGTTAGATCAATAGGATTTCCTTTTCAGTAAAATTTGATGTCTCATGGTTTTTCATAGTAGTCGGTATAATTGGAAGGGATTTACTTGATTAACACAGAAGAGTAATAGATCGTATGAGGGAGGCATCATAATGAGATACACAAAAGTCTATTTCTAACTCATCTGATTTTCCAAAATACATAATTTTAGTAAACTGAAGAGAATGTCTTTTCAACTTTCTTGATGTTTACTGTTTCCTCCAGTTGACTATTTCAGTTATAAACCACATCCATTCCAAATTTCTTTCTGTTTGCTATAGCCCTACATTTTTGCCCAACATTTTAAATCTTCAATAAAATATAAATGAGCAACAGCTTCCTGCTAACCACAAATTCTCCTTCTTGTTTTGCTTTGTCTAAATGTTCTCCTTGAATGCCCAAAGGATTTTTCTCTTCCTGCTTGGCACAGTCTTAAATTAGTTTGAATCACATTATTCTTACATCTAGTGTGTGTACCTACATTATAATTCCAAGGGTAATTTGTGTTCTTTAACCATAGTGTGCTTATCATCAGTGCTTCAAGGGACTGCAATCTGGCCTTGATCTTGCTCAGTTCACTGAGGTTGCTTGAGGGTAGAGCTATTCAATGGCACAATATTGGTTTTATGCCTATGACAACCCAGAAATCTTTCTTAACCAAGTCCGTGATTTCTAGCAGTGTTTTGTTTTAATCACATTTGCAAGTTGGTGCTGATACAAAAGCATTTATCTATTTTTTCTCAGTAAATTCTAAGAGCAATTCTTTTTACTTACTTTTTATTTATTTATTATTTTTTTGTTTTTTAAAGAGGGTCTTGCCATGCTATGGTCCTCCTGCTTCAGCTTCTCAACTGCTACTACAGGCACATGCCACTGTGCTTGACGTTTTTTTTTTTTTTTTGGAGAGGTTTTTGCTATAGCGTGTGCGCTCGCCAGACAGAGACAGAGACAGAAAGCAAGAAATCACCCCCCAGGGTAGATGGCCACGCCGCAATCCCTTCTCCTCCATTCTCCTCTCGGGATCTTGGGCACGCACGCACACGCGCCCAGCATGAGTCTTAAGCCACCGGGTCCGGGATGCGAACCGTTGTCGACTACATGGGAGTCCAGCGACATAGCTGTTACGCTAACTGCTGGTCCCAGTGCTTGACTCTTTTTCAGGCAAGGTTTTACTATGTTACTCAGGCCAGCTTTGAGCTTATGATCCTCCTGTCTCATCTTTGCCAAGTCTCAGGGAATACAGGCACACACCACCACATCCAGTCTCTGTGTTAGATTAGGAATTGACCCTGTGCCTCTCACATGGTTCCAGCCTTCAGAACAGTGTGTTAGCATCACACGCCACATAGGCTAAGTCGTGAACTTCTATTCTGACCTAAAAATTCAGCCTATCAATATCAGCAAAAGGTCCTTTTTCTGCCCCCTGTGTGTTTTTAAGTCTATCTATGTTTAATTTTGAAAGTCTATTAAAATATTATGATCTTTGGTTGAAATAAACAGGGTAGACATGGCCTTGCTTATGATCATTCATGCTTTCATTTTCTCCCAGTTAGATTATCCTAACTTTGGATTGGTTGGCCTACCAAGAAGATGATTATAAGCCTTGTCTTGTGAAAAATCTCCACTGTCCATGGAATGTGGAACAGAGACATTCAACTGTTCTTTAAGCATTATTATACTGTATTGTGAATACACAAATCTCCTTTGAGAAATTATTTGTATAGGTTGACTCTTAACCTAGTGATTAAAGGAGCTAGATTCCACATGGCCAATCATGAAACAAATCTCAGCCCTGGTAATGTGAAACACATGCTAGCATGTGTGCCCGCATATCCCAGCAGAACGGGTAAATGGGTAAGAAGGATTTGAGTATAACCGCACCTCACAGGGGAGGGGAGATGCTTCTCTGTGTCTCTCTCTGGCAAGCATACATGCCCTCTGGTGCTTTCTAAAAGGAGGGGGAAATTATATCTCATTCTCAAGTTTACTCTTGTAACTGCAGTTCCAATTATTTCCCATGTTTATTTCTGGGCACTAACCTACTAGCTGTCATCTCAGCTCAAGGTCACTGTGACAAAAGCAGCTTTCTTAACACTGAACATAGTCAACACTCGACTATGTTCCTCGAAATTCCTGGTTCACAGCATCTTGCCTTGACTTAAGTCCATGTAAATCGCAAACAACTAATTAAAGTATAAAAAAGTTCAAACACTTCATTTTCCAAGTGAAAAAAATATATTTCTATAAATTTATTTATTTATTCATTTTAATTTCCAGAGGCCGTATGCCCTCACCAGAAAAAAATAAAGAGACAGTAAAAGAAAAAGAAAACACCCTCAATGGGGCATGGTCACATCACAGTCCTCTTTCCTCTATTTCTCCATCCTGTCAAGATGCAGGCAATGTGCCTGGTGTTCCTGTTTGCTTGTTTAAGAATTATTCATTTACTTTTATTTATTTTTATTATTCTAATATTTGATCAGAGAGACACAAAAAGAGAGAAAAAGGGCGAGTGAAAAAGCAAGCTGCCAGGTCTGGGATTCAAATCAGTCTGTCATGTGAAAATCCAGCACCTTAATCACCGTGCCTTGAACCAGTCCCTCCCAGTATGTTTTAAAGCCACTGGTGCCAGGATTGGAGCTGTGGTTGGCCACCATGGGATCTATCTCCCTTAACTATTAGGCTACTGTGCAGTCATATGCATCCTACTTTCTTTTTTTTTTTAATCTGCTAAAGAGCATGTATACTCACTGGAGAGAGATAGACAGGGAGAGAGAGAGAAAGTGAGAAAGTACCCCCCATGGGGGATGGTCATGCCACAATCCCTTTTTCTCTGTTTCACCTCCTTTCAGGATTTTGGACATGTGCACACATGCACCTGATGTGTTTTTCAAGCCACTAGATCCAGAGCTCTAACCACATAGGCAACCATGTCAGATCTAGCCACCTTAACCACTATTTCACTAGTTGCCCAAATTCTGGTTTTTATGTACTAAATTTACTCAAGTCATTTTGATATGAAGACACCACCTAAGAAATGGAGCGATTTTAATCCAGAATACATAAGAGACCAAATCGCAATCCCATAAACAGAAGGGACTGAAGTTTTCTCAAGGCACTAATCATAGTTCACACCTTCTTTCTGAAAGCTTAGACCTCAGGGCCAGGTAGAGTTGCACATGGTAACTCAACTAGACTCACATGGCAAGGTCCTGGGTTTGCATCTTAGGACCTCCCCCCTAGGTTTACTGGGCACACATACATGCCTATAATCTGGGCCAGCTGAAACGGGATGAATCACAACATGAGCACCTTGTTGAGGGTGACTCTCCCTATTTTTCTCTCTTCCTCATGGAAGAAATAAATAGTCTTTAAACAAAATTACTAAGAGCTTAGATCTTAAAAAATTGAGCTCCAACTTAAGTTTATTGAATGACATAAGACAAGTCAACTAAAATTTTGTGTTTTGTTTCCTTTTGATGAAATTAAGTGACTTAACTGACACAACACCTGTCAATCCCATATGGTATGTCTTATGTCAAAGTATGGAATTCCAGTTCTAGCGTCAGGTACAGAGCCAAACCCTTAGACCATGTTTTTTATCATGAGCTGCAGCAGACAGAGGAAATGTGTGGTAAAAAAAGCATTAGCCTCAGATGTGCTATAAGATAAGGAGGTTGAGGAGTAGGCAGATGACAAGGTAGTTAAGGATGCTAGACTCCCACATGGCCAACCATGGTACAAGTCCCGGACCTGGTGGCTTGCTTTCTCACTGTCTCTCTCTCTCACTCTCTTTTGCTCTGTCCTTCTCTGGTCAAATAAAAATAAATTAATAAATAAAGTTAAATAAAATAATTCTTTAAAAAAGAAAGATAAAGAGGTCGACAACCCTTTGATAAGATGATTTTTAATATATTATATAGATTTTACACAATAAAGTGAATTGTTAAATGAAAATTTTTATTGATCTTCTTTTCAAGAGACTGAGATTTCTATTTATTTATTTATTTTAGAGAGAATTTTCTATAGGGTGTGTGTGCTTGCCAGAAAGGCAAGAGTGAGAGAGAAAGTGAGAAGTCATCCCCTGTGGGGGCTGACCACGCCTCAATCCCTTCTCCTCCATTCTCCTCTTGGGATTTTAGGCACACATGCACATACACCCAGTGTGCACTATAAGCCACCAGGTCCAGGACTCAAACTGCAGTTGACTAGATGGGAGTCCAGTGATGTAACCATTATGCCATCTGCTTGTCCCAAGACACTGAGATTCTCAAAATTAAACTTGAGGCTATTCATATGTATTAATCTGTTCATACAGCTATAACAAAATACCACAGGTTGGGTGGATTATAAACAACAGAAATTTATTTTTTATGGTTCTAGAGGCCGGGAAGTACGAGAGCAAGATAGTGGATGAAGTGCTTGGCAAAAGCTTGCTTCCTTTTTACACAGTTGCCTTTTTTTTATAACCTCACTTGGTAAAAGAGATGAGGTATCTTTCTGAAGGCCTCTTTAACAAGGGACCTGATTTCATGAGAGTTCTGTTCACATGACATCTACCACCTTCTAATAACATTAATTTGGAGGTTAGGATTTCAACATGTGAATTTGTTGGGGGAGGGGCACAAACATTCAGACCACAGCATTTCACCTACAGTTCTCCCGAATTCGTGTTTTTATTGCATACAAAATATATTTATTCTCCCTCAATAAGTCCAAAATCTTAACTTTGTTAAGTATCAACTCAAAATCTCATCTTAATAACATCTAACTTAGATATGGATGAGACTCAAAATATGACCATTCTAAGACAAAATGTTATTCAGTTGTGAACTGAACACATTATGGGCTTCTAATATACCACACTAGGGCAAGCATAGGATAGATATTCACGACTTCAAAGGGGAAAAATAGAAAAGAGAAAAGAATTAACTCTACCATATCCAGTTTGAAAGTAAACAAGTCAGACAACATTAAAACTAAAGGCTCAACAGTAATCCTCTTTGGCTTAGTACTCTTCCCTTTAGGCCTACCATGGTGGGAGTCCCACTTTCTGGTTCTACTGGAGTGGTAGCCCTGCCTTCATGGCTTTGGGAAGCTCCATCTCTATTGCAGCCTTATGCCTTTGTAGCATTCTTATAGCCCCCAAAACTGGAATTATGCACCAGCAGTGTATTACTGGCCTGGAGTTGTGGAGAAAGTCCCTTCTAAGCTTTCAAAAAGAAGGTGTAAACTATGATTAATGCCTTGAGAAAACTTCTGTCCCCTCTGTTTATGGGATTGCAATTTGGTCACTTATGTATTCTGGATTAAGATCTCTCCATTTCTTTGGTGGTGTCTTCATATCAAAAATGATTTGACTAAATTTATAGCTGGTCATTGCCTTAATGGGAGCTCTCTGTGGTGGCCCTGCACTTGCTGGGGTTTTTGCAGTCTGAGACTATGCAGGGAGGAACAGCCCTGGTGATTTCTGAATTGCCTTCAGGGTCATTATTGCATGGTATTGGATTTCTGGTTTCTGTATAAATGGATAATAAATTTCCTTATCAGATGATCATTTAATCACATCCTAATATATTCTCCTGAACAGACTTTCTCACTCCTTTCAATATGGACAAGCTGGGAACTTTCCAAATCTTCAAGTTCCCTTTCATTAACAATTCTGTTTTTAAGTCATTTTTCTCTCTTCTCACATTAGTCAAAAAGAACCAGGCTATTCCTTTGACACTTTGCTTAATAATTTACTCTATCAAATATCCATTTCATTGTTTACAACTTCTACCTTCACAAAGCACTAGGACATACACAAAATTTAGCCCAGTTTCTTGCCACTTTGTAACAAGAATGGGGCTTCCGTTATTGTCAACAACAGGTTCCTTGTTTCTGCCTTTAAATCTCATCAGAATAGACCTTACCATAATATTTTACAAAAATTCTTTCAGTATTTTTATTCAGTTATGCTCTAAGAAGATTGAAGTTTTCTCTACAGATTTTCTGTTTTCAAGCCCTCACTGGAATCACTCTTATTGGGCTATTTATGTAGGCTTTTTCTAGCATGGACCTCAAAACTTATCCACTTTCTACCCATTATGCAAAGTTCCTTCCACGATTTTTCAGTATTCATTAGAACAGTATCTCTCTTCTCAATTCTAGTTTTCTGTCTTAGTCTCTCTACTCTCCTATAATAAAATACTACAGACTAGGTAACTTATAAATAACAGATATTTATCTCATATAGTTCTGAAGTTTGAAAGTTTATGATCATAACACTTGTAGATTCAGTATCAGATGGAGGCAAGTTTCCTGGTTCATAGATGGCACTTCTGGCTGTGTTGTTACAGTGGAAAGGGTGATAGGTCTCTGTCTGGGTTCCAATTATAAGGGCACTGTTCTAATTCATAAAGTCTCTACCCTTGTGACCTATCACTTCCAAGAGGTCCTAATTACTAATGCTATTTATTATGTTTAGGATTAGAATTTTAAGATATAAATTTTGAAGGGGACATAAATACTCACACCACAGCACCATGAAAAAGAATACAGCTTTGAGGAGACCAGATTATAGAAACCTGTGAGTGAAATATGTAGTATGTATTTTTCCATGGACTACTTTCACTGAAAGACAATAAATATTTCCAAGAAACAGTCAATATTCACAAACACAGCCTCTGACAAATGAAGCAGCACCTATTCCAGTGAAGGAGGTAGACACGGTTTTAAACAATTAAAATAGATGTGCTGTGTGAGGTTGAGACTACCTTCGCATGGGGCCTAGAGGGATCACCTGAAAAGGATCATGAAGTATGACTGGGAGTCCATTAAGCAAAAAAAGATTGTATAGACTATGCAGGTTAAAAAAAAATAGATGATACGAAGGTTCTGCTGTGCTAGAAAAAAGGAAGAAGCGTCCTGCACCTGTAGAACTAGTGAAGTAGCAAATACTGTCCATAGAGACTAAAGGGGCTAGATGGTGGCATGGCAGTAAAATGCATTGCTGTGTGACACAGACCCACAGGGGAAGGTTCCACCTTCATGTCTGGGGGCCTTAGACACAGACCCACCTGGGAAGGTTCCACCTTCATGTCTGGGGACCTTCCTGAGTACAACAGGCACTCTCATGCCCATTATCTGGACTAACCCAAGCCGGCGTAGATGCATGCCAATACTGGATAATTTCACTCTCTCTTTCTCCGTCTACTTTTCCTTTCTCTGTCTCCCTCACTCAAAGAAGAAATTTAAAAAATGAAACTTTAAAATTTATTTCATGTTTGTACTTATTTATTTACTTTTTAAATTATTACAACACCTCCCTATGGAGAGGAGAGGAAATCAAGTGGAGGGCCACTTTGTGCCTCAGTAGGTTTTACTGTGAGTGTCTAATGGATCTTATTGTAGAAGAGGCTGGGGAGGTGGTTGGCTGTACTCTGAAAAAGTATAGAAGAATAATTTGGAGTTCTTAGTTAAAGAGAAGATGGGGAACAAAGAAATGAGAGAAGGAGAGGATCCAAAAAGATCAAGAGAAGCAAGAACTAGATTCATAAATAAAGTTAGTAAATTATCTATGATGTTAAAAGAAAATGAAGAGGACCAGCAGTTGGTGTGATGGCTATGTCGCTGGACTCCCATGTAGTCAACTGTGGTTCGAATACTGGACCTGGTGGCTTAAACTCATGCTGGGCATGTGTGTGTGCATGCCCAAAATTTCAAGAGGAGAAGGGAAGAGAAGGGATTGCGGTGAGGCCATCCCTCCCCCTGGGGGGGGGAGGTGGCGTGATTTCTCGCTTTCTGTCTCTCTCTTTCTGGCAAGTGCACTAGGCCTATATCAAAAAATAGCAAAAATCTCTCAAAAAAAAAAAAAAAAGAAAAGAAAAGAAAGAAAGAAAGAAAGAAAGAAAGAAAGAAAGAAAGAAAGAAAGAAAGAAAGGAAGAAAGAAAGATAGGAAGAAAGATAGGAAGAAAGAAAAGAAAAGAAGAGAAAAGAGCATGTTAAGAACAATTATCTATGTGCTCCTTATGAGATTATTTGCACCACCAATGTTTAAACCATTCTTTACAGCCCTTCTTCCAAACATCCAAATCTGTCAAACATTTACATAAATAAAAATTTTAATGTTTGTAAAAATCAAGGAGTGGACTAAGTTAGTGATAAATGATGCATTTAGGAAAGAAGGCCTCAAAAGCTAAGGTCACTTAAAAATTTAACTACTGCAGGCTTTGGTTACCAATAAGAAATGGAATGGAGGGCAAAGAAGAGTTTTTGCCAGTTTTATGTACGAGTCATTTGTGGAGAGGCACCTAATCTTTGCTTTAAAAAGTCAGACTTCTCTAGATTTCGAATGACCAAATTCACTTTTAAACAGATAGTTTAGCGGCATGACATGCAAAGCAATAGGATAGTACATCATGAGCCAGTCCTGATATTGACCCAATAGAAAATAGTATTTAAAGCAAAACTAGTTGTCAGTAATAGTATTTATGTAGCTAGCTTGGTAGGTCTAGAAATGTCTTGTAATAGGAAATATTGAAGGACATAGAAATAGGACGATGAATTAGGTTTGGAGTACTATGGCTCGAAAGTGATCATACAGGGCCAGTAGGTGGTGTGGTGGTTAAAGGTATTGGATTCCCACATGGCTGACCATAGTTCGAGTCCTGGACCCGGTAGCCTGCTTTCTCACTTTTCATTTCTCTCTCTCTCTCTTTGTCTCTGTCTGGTCAAATTAAAAAATAATAATAGCAAATGGAATTAAATTAAAATAAATCATTCTTTTAAAAAAAGAGAAAGTGATGATACAGAGCTATATAGAAATGTTCATCAGGAAATTGTGTATATGGTTAAAAAGGGTTTATTATCTATCATATTCGATGTAGCAAGAATAAAACACAGACAGCGCACTCATTCCTTCTTACTGAGCTACATCTTTCTTCCTTCCTTTGTTCCCTCTTTCCTTCCTTCCTTCCTTCCTTTCCTCCCTTGCTTCCTCCTCCCCTCTGTCCCTTCTTTCCCCACTTTCCTCCTTATCTCCTCTCTTGCAGAAAACACAGTTATTAAAGAAAATAAAGGCTCCCCTTCAGTGGCATAGGTATTAGGGTGCTGTTGCATAGTACTGAAGTCCCAAGAGAGACCTGTGTTTAGATCTCATGTTGACCAAACATGCCAAGCACATCCATGATCCTAGCTAACTGTGTGGTTATGGGTAGGATTATGATGTGACAAGACCCTGTCAGTAATACCTGTCTCTCTTTGAGTTTTATAAAACAAAGAAATTAAATATTTATTTTAAAAACAAAGAAAATCTAAACTTTTGATTTTTTGCAACTTTTTCTAAAATGCTTTTTAAAAATTATTTTATGCAAAATTATTTTACATGAGACTTAAGGATGACATTTGTTCCTGTATGTATTTAATAATGGTGTCATTATTTTTTATGTTGTTATTTTTTTTGTTTTCATTGCTAATATTAAAAGACAATTGCTTCTGTAATAAATGTTACATAAACATTATATTTTACATATTCTTCCTGTCTTGAGGGGAAAATTATTCTTAAAGCAATTCCTCTGTTCTTATCTACTAACATTAATTTACTTTCCTAAAACAATCTTTTCTTTTTCTACCATTCATTCTTACTGCTCTTCTCACATGCATCCAGGCTTTTCTAGGCCCTCTTCCTTTGAACTACACAAATGTAAATAGCTGGTTGGATAAAAGTCAGTGTGCATTTATGAAGCTTTAATTACTTTTTGGCTCTATTATACTCATCTTAAAGAAATGTAAATGATCCATTAAAATTATTTAAAATTCAATTTATTAAGTCCTTCCTTTTCTCCATAGTTACAGAAAAACGGAAAAGCCTATGAGAACCATTGTCATAAAGAGTTGAAACATACAGCATAATTATTGTTTTTTCTTTAAATTATAAATGAATAAGAACTTTTATTAACATATTTTAATGGAAAAATTTATTTAAAACATTTAAATTCATAGAACTAATTCAAAAACACTTTAAGTAATCTTTTTTAAAAATGGACTAATTTTAAAGACTTTTTTTTACACATAATGTATACTTTTAGGTTAAGATAATAAATTATGGCAATTGCTAGTAACCAAAGTATAATGCCTGTAAAAACATTTATTTTTAGTGAAAAGAACTAAAATACAGAAATTGGTAGTAGAAAATGGCAGTTAAATTTATTGAATAAAAATAGGATACCCTACCATAGTTTTAATGACTACTATCTGTCAGTAGTACTATCTCTACAGAGAGTTGACTTAAAACATCATATTGCGTTTTTTTTTTCAGAAAATCTTTTCCTAAAGATGTGTTCCAAACATTCAAACATTTATAATGCTAACACAATGTATTTATTTCTTAAAATCTGAGGAGACACAGGGCCTATAATGACAGTTTTATCTCTTCAAATCTTTAATTAAAATGGTCTTTATTACTAAATTGAATAAAAAATAAAACATTCATCATTTTGTAGATTTTGAGATACATTTATTCTCAAAAAAAAATTGAAAAATGGTAGTCACTGCTTAGAAGTTATCCAGTTGCTTCCCTAACATATTTAAATATAAGCTAATGCATTATATATTTCTTCTGAAGAACTCACGGTTTTTTATTACATGCATGCTATAAATCAATTAATACTTAATGAGATGGTACATACTCACAGAATACTCAGAGATAAAATCATGGAAATAGTTATTCCCATATAAAAGAATCCACAAGAAATTTTCCAGAAGTCTCTCAAGATGCCAATAGTAGAGAACTAAGGAAAAGAGCATTTGCAGAAGTTCAGTAGGCTGATCCACTTCTAAAACCACACTATTTTCATAAGTTTTACCATTTATGTGTAAAGGATATCAAAAATCCTTCCATTTCAGAGGGCACAGGGGAGGGAGTTCTCACCATTTGTTTAGTGGTGAACAAATTCCCCAGAATACAATCTAAGGGCTTATGATAGTCTAAGGGTTTATGACGACTACCTCCTCCATAAACCGTTCATGAAAACACCACTGCCATTGGCGCTCACTCTTCCTTCCCCCTTATATATTTATATGTGTCACTCAACACCCTTCCTCCTGCTTGGATAGCTATCAAGAACTTTTATCTTAGGAGTCGGTTGCCAGTTCTGTTTAATAAACCAGTCAGCAGGATTCTCCAGAGCCATGAGTGGAAGCCTACTTATGCCTGTTTTCTAGACTAAGAGTGCCTTTACCTCAAAAGTGAGCCACTGGGAAACTAGAACTGCTGAGAACTGCCTGCTGCAAGTCAGCCAGCCTTGGAGAGCACCGCAGTTGATCCCCGGGTACTTACACAACGGGTTCAACTATTTAAGTCAATTTGCACTTACATACGTATATTACTGTAAGAGAAGTCGCTTAAAAGACTTTCTTTTCACTTTTATATTTTCTTATATTTTCTTATTTGTAATGTGGATACTAGAGGTATTGTGCTGTTTTTGTTAGCCTCCCAAGGGAAGAACATAAATTCACAGAGCCTTCAAACATCTTCTGTTGTTTCATTCCTTTTCTCCCTCCCCCAGGGTATTATCATATTTGGCAAGATGGGGTTCAATTCCACTTAAAATGATGGAATTAAACAGTCAGCCCATCTAATGCGTGGAATCTATACACTCTTAGAAGCATAGTTAAATTTAATCAGATATTAGGCCATAAAATTAATAGTTCTACATTTGGAACTAAAACAGATTTTTGAGTTTCATTTGACATTTTAAGAGTGAGTTAAAATAAATACATAGTGGAACACCAGGCCCATTAAACCAAAATATTTAGTGACCATATTTTATATTTTATGGTTTTACAGTATTACAAACCATATTTCATCTTTAGTGCATTTGCATATTATATACAAAATGATAGAAAACAAAGTAAAGAAAGCATTTGGAATACAGAAAGAAGTCATTATGCCACAAATAAAATTTATTGCTAATGAATTAAAGAAAATATATGAAGTGTGTAGTTGATACCATGGTGAGGTCAATCAATCATCCCTTAAATCATAACAAGAAATTTCACATATTTCTATATCTTTTTTTAAACAAATGGGCTATACATATATTCAGATAGACTACATTTCTCCTGCATAAGTGAACTCTATATTATAAATTTCAGGCTCTAGGGATTGATTTTTTTTTAATTGACAGAGGGTACATGTACTTGCGAGAGAGAGAGAAAGCACCTCCCAGTGAGGCATGCTCACCCCATGATCCTTTTTCCTCCATTTATCCATTCCATTAAGATTTGTGAAAGTCACACATATATGCCTAGGATTTTTTTTCCCAAGTAATCAGGACAGGATTCAAACCAAGGATGGCCATGTGGGATCCAGCTTCCTTAGCCTACAAAGGAATTGATTATTTATCTTATTGCTTATCTATCGTTATGACTGTCTTATATACACTCTTTGAAGGACTCCCCTCTACCCATTCAAATCACACCCCTAGTCCTCCTTTTCCTAGTCCTACTCTCAAATACAAATTTTTACTTCTTTTTGACATTTTCACATATTTTAGGGGAAAAAAAAACCTGCACGTTTCTTAGACAAAATAATTCTGAAACTATCTAGTTCATTAAATTCTTCTGGCTAATTGTGGAGGTCACTGCATAGGGAAGCCATTTTGAGAGCTATCCACCATCTTAAGAGCTATCCACCATCTTAGAAACCTTTGGGTTTCACTTCTTTGTTGATCAAACAATAACAACAGTCCCCAGAAAGCCATATCAGACTCCTGATTGGCTCCCTCTGACTCAAACCTTATTTGCATTTTGGGCAACCAATCAATGCCCACCAGCCTGTATATAACTCACCATCTTTCCTCAATAAACTGAGACTTGATCAGCACTTGGTCTTGTCTCCACTCTGTGTGTCTGTGTGAGTTTGTCCCCTTTCTTCACTCTCTTCCCCAGGTTGCTGTTCGACTGTCCTGTGGGTCGGGACAGCCAATTTTCGATAAGTGAAGTTACAAATTAAAACTAGTTAATGTTGACTATTTTTTAGTATAATTCTCAAGTCCATAAGTCAAAATACAACATTCATTCAAGCATCACTAGTCATGGCTTTTATAGAGGGGACAGAACTGTGCTTTTCTTCCATCTTCCTTCAAAATAGGTACCACCCCTATCATTGTTGTGCTTTCCAAATACAGTGAAAGTGTTGGTGGAAGCTTATTCACACCATCACAGTTTTCTGACAACATGGACTCCGCCTTACACATTCTTGGAAAAACATTTTGTTTCATTTTGTATTTCATCAGAATTGTGTACACAATTATCATTTGAAGTTCCATGAGTGAGTGAGGCATGAACTAAGGAAAGAATATAAGGAGATAAAAGGAGTGTATCTTCACTTTTATGCCAAAACATTTGGGGGTTTGCTCATGTGTTAAAGAGATAGAGTTGGGGATGTGTGATTGTCTATTTTGTGGTAGATCTGGAAAGGACCACAGCTTTTTATCATTTTAATGACTTTTCTCCTATAATTTTTCTAAGGATGGATATATAATTTTCATGTTGTTCCAATAACTTTGTACTTTATTATGTGTTATAACTTCTTTAATTTACACCTGACTGTAAGTTTAACCTACTTCTGCATTATTATATAATTAACATATACAATAAAAAAACTAAATAATAATCCTTGGAGTGGAATGGTTATATCATAATTAGCTCTTTTTCTTGGACTTTAAATCACTGCTAATTTTTCACTATTGCAGATATTTAGAATCTGAAAAAAAATCTCTGTCCTAAAGCTTTAATTAGATTTTACATTTGTATTTGAAATAAACAAAAACAATTATTTTATATAATAGTGGTGAAACTATTTCTCTGTTACTCCATACATTGCTGGTAGTATCTTAAATGAGCACAACACTTTGGGGGAAAATTTTACAGATATCTTTTCATACCCCATGACAAAGTATCACCTTTGCGGGAGTCTGCCCAAATAAAACTGTAGAAAAGAGAAGTAGGAAAAAAAAAAAAAAAAACAGATCAAGCACAAAAACGATCATTGTAACTTTGCTTTGCAGCTTTGCTGATTTCTTCATTAGTTCTAATCCTATAAATGAAAACAATTCTTTATAATTATAACAACAATTCTTCTTCATGATCAATAATTTGGGCTGTACATGAGAAGAAAATATATCTTCAAGTCCCATTTCAACTGTTAACAATCTCTTATGCAACCTTCCCCAAATTTTCTATTCAGATTTCAGTGAACACCGACTTCTTTTCTCACAAATTCACATCATATAATTTTTCAGTTTACTGTATTCACTTGCCATAGCATCTTCACCAACTTTTTATTTCAGTACAGAGAGACCTAATTCATTCTTCTGAAAGACAAAAGAGTTCTCCATTGTATACCATATTAGAGTTTATCCATTTTAAGTTGTGTTTATTTTTCTGTATTATAATGAATGTTGCAAATAACATCCTTGAACATAAATCTTTCCACACTTACTAGTATAATTGTGGGATATTTTTAGCAGTAATATGCATTTTAAATTTTGGTGTATTGCCTAATTGTCTTTCTTTTTTCTTTTTTTCTTTTTCAGAGGTTTTTGGTATAGGGCACAGGCACTCACCAGAAAGACAGGAGAGACAGAAAGTGAGAAATCACCACCCAGGCCATGCCACAATTCTTTCTCCTCCATTCTCCTCTCGGGATCTTGGGCATGTACGCGCACGTGCTTGGTGTGAGTTTAAGCCACCAGGTCCGGGACTCAAACTGCAGTCGACTACATGGGAGTTCAGCAACATAGCCCTTACGCTAACTGCTGGTCCCACCTAATAGTCTTTCAAAAGAGTAAAACTAACGTACGCATCCAACAGTGTATGACAATGCTAATTTCCTCACACCTTTCACAATATTGAATGCTCTCAAACTTGTATGCCTTTGCCGGTCTGATAAGACCTCATTTTTTTCAACAACTATTGTGCTCAATTAGACAACCTGGAGGGTATTCTCAGGACAAGTCACCAATTACAAAGTATAAGCAATATCTCAGAAGACAAAATACATCATAGTCTAAACTCTTGCATCTTGAAGAGTCATTGGAGGTGAGATGCGTCAAATTTCTCATCTATTATTGAAAACAGATATCTTATGAGCTCCACATGTACACACATAAATAACTCTTGCAGGATGAGAAACCACTTATGCTCATTTCACAGATAAGGAGACTGAGATTCAGAATTGAAAAGGACTTTCCAGTGTTCCACAATTATGTCAGAAAGAACAAGCCTTGTAACAACTCCAGATACGACATTATTTCCAAGGACACATGCAAGAACAATGTGGCTTTTTATATACAACATAATATGGACCATACTAAAACACAATTGGTTAGTTTGACATTTTATTAGTAGAAATTTCTGCTAATCAGCAAAATGATAACTGACTCACAATGAATAAGTGATGAAACATAATTGTCTCTTTGTCCAAGTTTTTAAATTATTGTATATTTAGTATTAAATACATTTTTTCCAATTATTCAAGCTAATCATAGGTGTACATTAGCTTTAGAAATCAGAATGTGAATTTCCAAAGCAACTCCCATCTTTTCCAGATACAAATGGAAGGAGCAGACAGAAAAAAAGGAACAGAAAGAGGCTAGGATTGGGTCTGAGTTCAACAGAGTAAGCATAGTTGTGTGTTCTCTGCATTCTCATTTTCTATTATAACCTGAGCATGTTGTGATGTCATTAAATAGTCCTTCAAGGGTTAATTTTAATGTCTGAAAAGGAATTTACTAGCTTATTAAATTCCTTTTTAGGTTATTTTAATTTTGTGTATCATAAATAATGGTGCAAAGAATAATCTTCTCTATAACTCCTTGTCTCTCACTCTAAATTATCTTAGCAGAAATTCCTAGAAGTGAATTTACAGGGTTCAAGGATATAAAAAAAAAAAAAAACTTTTAAGAGTCCAACTAACTTTCCTGAAAAATTAGTTCCAATTAAAATTAATTAAGAGTATTATTTTATTCACCCTATCCCCCCAAACATTGAGCATTATCATCACATTGGAGGATTTTTGAATGGGAATATATGGGTAATGTTAATATCTCTCCAGCCCACCACCATCTCCAAAGTTTATACATATATTTACTTTTACATTTGCATGGATTAAGTTGGGTTGGACATGTATGACTAAGATAGACAAACAGTTTGGCAGTTAGTAAGTGTTTCGCTGTGTTATTCTAGTGCCACAAGAAATCAGTGATGGAAGATACTGATGTGATAGTGAACATCATAGAAGGATAAGGTCTAGACTGACTATCATTTAAGAATTTATAGGACTCAAATTGGCAAAGACGAGGTAAGGTGGCATTCTAGGGACTGGAGATGCATAAGGCAGAAGCTCAGAGGCTCAAATGACTATAATACTTTTTAGGAATAACTGTATTGATAAATTGGGTTAAATATATCAGATAGTTCTGATTTTAATTTTAAATGTCCTTGGTGGTTTTCACTTGTATTTTACATCAAGTAAGACTTGCACCTTGAAGTTGGTAGCAGACCGTTGACTTGATCAGAATTCTCATATCCTATTATGCTGTGCCTGCTGATTTAAGGAAAACCCAGTACACTCATGTTTTCTTGATTTGTTTTTCTGCATTCTTAGTCAACACACCACTAGACAGAATCCTCCTTAGTTTGCAGAATCTGCACTGACAGTTTTCAATTTGGTGCTTCCAATAAAATTCTCATGCTAAATATAAGATTTTTCCTGAGTGAACAGAGGGAAGAAAAGTTTTTATAAGCCTGCTTTTAGAATTCTGTTGTAATTAGCAATCTCAAGTATAGAGTACCCCCAATCCATCTGTAAACTAGTATTCAAATCTGACCACCTCATTATGTGCAAACAGTTACATTAACAAATGGAAAATAAAAGACAGCCATCTGGATATCTGATATAAAACAAGTCAGAGTCCTTAAAACACTTTATGTTTGCATTCAGTTTCTTATTTATTCATTCATATTTTATATTGTAGTCTATATCTAGAAAAGATTTGTGACTTTGCATAATTGAGTCCCCAATAAATCTTGTTTTGTGAGGCACTATTGACTTTTCTCATTGTTTAAAATGCATTCGGGTACACAAATGTTGATTGTAGCTTTATTTGTAACATTCATAACCTGAAAGTAACCTATTCATCCTTCAATGGTGGTTAAATTCTGATGAAATCATACAATGGACTACTATTCAGCAATAGAAAGAACAAACTTTTGATAAAATCCAGCAGTCTGGATAAGTTTAAAAGACATCAGGTTTAATGAGAAAGCTAAGACCGGGACCAGCAGATGGCATAGTAGTTACATTACTGGAGTCCGCCCATGGCCAACTGCAGTTCGAGTCCTGGACCCGATGGCTTCAAACTCATGCTGGGCTTGTGTGCATGCATACCCAAAATCCTGAAGGGAGATTGGAGGAGAAGGTATTGCGATGTGGCTATCTCCCTTGGGGGGGTGATTTCTGGCTGTCTCTTTGTCTCTCTCTGCCTCTCTGGCCAGCACACACACCCTACAGCAAATATCACTCTTAAAAAAGAAAAGAAAAGGAAAGAAAAGAAAAAGTTAAGATCAAAAGTTTGCTGGGCCAACCCCATAACCCAGTGATTAGGTGCTGAGCAAAGGGAGTCAGATCGCAGATGGCCAACTGTGGTTCAAATCCCAGCATGAGTGGCTTAATAAGCACTGCAGGCATGTGTACATATGCCCAGATTCTGACAGGATGAAAAAATGGAGACAAAAAAATGTAGTGTGAACATATCCCATTGGGGGAGTCTCTCGTTATCCCTTTTGTGCATATGCATGTGCATTCGTGCACACATGCCCTCTGGAAAAGAAAAAAATTAAAAGTGTCCATGTTGCTGTGGTTTGAATGTCCCCTGCAAAACTCATGTTGAAATTTTAGGGACATTGTGATGATATCAACAGGTGGGACCTATAAGATGTGATTAGGTCATTAGGGCTCTGTCCTCATAAATGGACAAATGCCATTATTGTGGGAGTGGCTTGGTTATTACAGAAGTGGACTTCTGATAAAAAGATGAAGTCCAGTCCTCTTCATTCTGTCTGTGTGTCTACTTGCCTTTCCATCTTCCATCATAGAATGATGAAGCATGAGGGCCCTTACCAGATACTGGTACCATGTTCTTGGAAGTCACAGCTTCCAGAACTACAAGCCAAATAAATTTCTGTTTATTATAGATTACCCAGCCTGTGGTATTCTGTTATAGCTGCAGAAAAAAAAAAAGACACATACTGTATAATTCCATATATGTAACATTGTTAAAATAACAAAACTATAAAAGTGGAAGACTTTCTTCTGTAAGGGATGGGGCGGGGATAGAAGTTGGTATGACTCTAAAGAAAAAAGTCTGAGGAAGCTATGTTGTTGTGATGAAACAGTTCTGTATACCAACTGTGGCAGTGGTTATGGGAATGTTTAAATGAGATCAAATTGCCTAGAACTATGCACACACATACACATACACACACACACACACAGAGAGAGAGAGAGAGAGAGAGGGATCCAAGTAAAACCTGTTAAAAAAAAATTGAATAAGGACCTTAGTCTAAGTTACTAGACTTGTACCCATGTCAATTTTCTGGTTTTGATATTATACTATAGTCATCTAAGATGCCACCACTGACAGAGACTGGGTCACAGTTCTTTATGTATTACTAGGTATCATGTTAAATCTATGCACTATTATTACTGCTTCTTGTAAGTTTGTAAAAAATTTAAAATCCAAAATATTGTTTTAAAAGATGCACCAGCATCTTCATTCATGTTTTTCCCTTTGCTGGGACCATCAGTACCTTGCCTCACCCTTTCATTCTTGCCAGGAGAGTCTCTTTTGACCTTCTCAGATTAACTCGGTTTCCCTGTTATATGTTCTTATGGTACTTCAGATTTCTTCTCAGGCCTATAACAATGGTTGTTAAATAACTCCATTGGTGTAACATAAGCTTTAATACTTGCCTCCCCGGACTATAAATCTTTTAAAAAGATCACTTTGTGTTCACCACTGCATCTTTACCACCTGATATATCCCCTAATCACAGTAGGCGCCCAGTCAAAATTTGCTGAGAAAGAACGAAGGATGACACAACACATGAGCAAGCATTTCTGTAAGTCACAGCTGGGGAATTTTAGCGGGAATATGGAGATGAGATCATGGAAAGTCGGTCCTCAGTTAATAAGTAGTTCATCACGTTTCATACAGATGTCAGGAACCATAAAATGTGTCAATAGTAACGCCTGCCATGCAAGACAGTTCACTGAGAGCCAATCTGTGGTTATTTGATGATTTCCATTTTGTTGGGGAAAATATTTGACTGTGTTATCTGGCATTGGTAAAATGCAATCTCCATCCATATTGTCTGTTCTCAGGGGTTTTTCTCCATCAAAACATGTTAGAACAATATCTGATAAGGACATTCCATGTAAAGGTTCTAGGAGGTTTGATCTTCAGTAACTCTTAAAGCTGTTACTTCCCTCAGCACCTAAACTGAATATCAAAGAAACACTGATCATTACCCCTCTTTCACTCCTTTTCCCTTCCACTTCTCCTATGTTTTGAAACCTACATTCTTCCAACTCAAAGTATTTCACTCTTTTATAATGCCCTCTAACTATTAAAGACCTCCACTATGGCATTTATGTTCTCTCTCTCTCTCTCTCTCTCTCTTTCTCTCTCTCTCTCACACACACGCACACACAATTCTCTCTTTTCTTTTCTCACATCTTCACCAAATCTCAGTTTCTTGGTGTCCAAGTAAATCCATAGGAGACAAGAATCTGACTATGCTGATTAAAGTAATGAACAAAAATTAATTCCTAAAACACTGCACAGAAGATATTTTTAACAAACATGAGGGTTATGTAATCTAACTTTCCCTATCCCCCTTCAGACGCCAGAAGAACAGAGATCACCCAAATGGAAACATGGAAGCTCATATCAGAAAGTTTTCTAACTTTTATGCTGTAACTCACATGAAAAGTATAAGAGGCCTCTGGACATCCAAAATTTTGCTGTGCTAACACGTGTGTGCTGGTAGCAAGTACACAGAGAAGTAAGTGTAAGATCTCAGTCTCTTTCACAAAATTAGTTCAAAACTGCATAGTGTGGCTAAGGCAAGAAGCATAAACCAAATGCAAATGGCAGTAGGGAGATCCCATGGAAAGTAAAGGATGGCACAGAAATATTTCTACAATATGTTCTTATGTAAGAAAACTCGATTTCTATTTGTTGATGGTTTAATATAGAGCAGCTAGATAACAATGGCCACATACTCCTGCTTTCTCAGATGTCATTATTTTACCATCATAAATTGAGCATCTTGTGATGTTTATTGGTTTCCAAAAATTCAATATTTTTATTTCATTCTTGAATCATCATTTCAGACAGTGGTAGAACTAGGTAAAGGCTAACTATAAAGTAATATGGGAGAGGGGGACCAGCAGTTAGCGTAATGGCTATGCCGCTGGACTCCCACGTAGTCGACCGCGGTTCGAGTCCCGGACCCGGTGGCTTAAACTCACGCCGGGCGCGTGTGCGTGCGTGCCCAAGATCCCGAGAGGAGAATGGAGGAGAAAGGATTGCGGCGTGGCCATCCCCCCTGGGGGGTGATTTCCTGCTTTCTATCTCTGTCTCTCTCTGTCTGTCTGGCGAGCACACGTGCCCTATAGCAAAAACCTCTCCAAAAAAAAAAAAAAGTAATATGGGAGAAAAAACAAATTTGCTGCTAAAATTTTCTAAAAAAGATTTTTTTCTCATAAAATAGCAAACAGCTGTTTGTGTTTCATTTCTCACTGGCATTTTTTTTTGATTGAAAGAGACAAGGATTATATTCGAAATTATCATCATATGTTCGTAAACTAATGGAGAAAGGAAAAGACTGTTTTCCTCTTTTCTTCTGTGGCTTAGATTACATGCAAATCTAGTTACTCCCATTTGAAGCCATGTAGTAGTCAAGAAAATTCATCTGTTTTCAATCATAAACCACCCATCTGTCCCTTTTGTTCTTTTTAAAATCATTTTGGAACTCACTGTGGAAAATAAGGTTACTAGCTTTAACCTATGTAATAACTATTCAGGGGAAAAAATGAGTAGAGGACATATATACGGAAAATGAAAATTTTAACCTCTGTTCTGCTGTATTCATGACACTCAACTATCAGTACCAGAAAATTACCACAATAATAATAAAAATACAGACTCCAACAGGCAAATGTATTGTACTCCAAAATTTTATTTGCCAGTAGGTTGTTTAGACCATTAACACTTGTAATAGGAATAATGATCTACATTATATAGTAGTTAGGACCCCAGGCTTTCTGGTACTGTCTATTTAGTACATTTAAGAAAGAATATGGGAATCGCATTACATAGAAATGTCCTGGGTCCCACAATGAAAAAAAGAGGAGGAAGAGGGAGCAGAATAAGAAAGTCTATTTCTCTCCATGTTACAGACCAGACCACACTTCTGAAATAAGAAAGTTCGCCTTTAGCCTCCTCCCACCTTCCTTGTGACGTTTCTTGCCCACCTTTGGTACCTTTAGTTTCTGATTTCTAGGCACTTGCACCTTCATGCTTCCCTAAGGCTCACACAAGAATCTAGATAGGTTTGACCTATGAGCCATGTGCTTTGTGCTTAAAAAAAAAAAAATGACCTGTCACTCAACAAAAAGGTTTGTTTTTACAGATAATGTTTATCCAATGTTATATCCTCTGCACCTAGACTAATGCTTGGCGTATGCGAGGTGGTCACTAAATATTTGTTGAATGAGTTAGGTATAGCTGATATCAGCACCATGTGAAAAAGGGATTTTGAGCCAGCCAGTGTCATGGTGATCAAGGCAGTTGGATCCCATATGGCTAACTATGTCATCTGAGTCCTAAACCCTGCAGCTTCACATGTGTGCAGGCAGGCCCAAATCCTGAAAGGTGGGGAAAATGGAGAAGGGATTGAAATATGACCATGCCCTATGAGAGGGTGGAGGTATTTTCTCACTTTCTTTCTATATCCTTCTGTCTCTTTCTGGCAAATACATGTGCCCTTTGGCATTTTTTTAAGAGAAAATTTGAAATTAGGGAGAACTTACAATTGAACTGCTTTGAAGATTTTAGCTTTGTTAGAAATCATCCATAACCAGTTTTGTTTTCACTGCATAATAAGGAATTAGTGTAAAGTATAAAAAGTTTTTCTATTATATAAATTAATATGGAAATGTAATGGTTTTCTTAAACTCTTTTCAAATAATAATAACAATACATAACAACACATACACTACTTTGTATGTGCTTTAAGTGCTTTTCGTACTTAGCTTATTTAATCTTCTCATTAACCTAGAGGCATGTACCACTGTTATTCCAATTTTAGAACTGGGCAAACTGAGGCACAGAGAATTTTAACAACTTTCTCCCAAATCACATAGCTATGTCTCGTAGGCAGGCTCAAGAAGAACTCAGAGTTCTCTCACTATCTTTATATTTATCTAATCTTCTTTCTCATTAACTATGATTCATCACTAACGTAAAAGTTTCTTAATGAGAGGGGTCATTCCAGACAAATGGATTTTGTTCCTTCTCTCAGAAGCAGTCATGGTGTAACTGCTGTACATCAATGATCCCAAATCAATAGGAAAAAAATAATGTACAAAAGGGGCTGCCATCTTATTTGTTGGATTTTTCAACATTTCTCTAAATACTAGACAGAAGTAATCATTTCTTGGGCTAGCCCTGTGTCCTGGTGGCTAAGAGAGACAGATCAGACATGGCTGACCACAACCAAATCCCAACCCAAGTGGCTTAAAAAACATGTTGTGCCCATGCATGTGTGTGCCCCAAATCCTGACAGATGGAGAAATGGGAGAGAAGAGATTGCAGGACAAACACAAGTCATTTGGGGAGTGTTTTCTTTTCTTTTTTCTCTGTCTGTCTCTGGAAGTCGCATACCTTCTAATAACTGAATAAATAAATAACTTCTTGCCTCTGGGTTTGATAATTGATAATGAAAATTTTCTTTTCATGTGATATTCTTGAGTCATCAAAGTAGGCAGTATAGTATGATGACTCTAATTCAATTTTTTTCTGTACCAGTTGTATCTCTATTCTTAGGATAACATTGAAATAACTGATCAGCTTTGGACTTGACTGCAAAACCAAATCCAAACCTACATTACTATATATTTTCAATACAGTTTTAATTTCTTTTAAATCTCTGGTCATATATGTAGTACATGATGAAACTGAGTTATATCATAGTAAGGTCTAAACCAAATTCAAACCTACATCTCACATTACTATATATTTTCAATACAGTTTTAATTTCTTTTAAATCTCTGGTCATATATGTAGTACATGATGAAACTGAGTTATATCATAGTAAGGTCTGTCTTGAAAGTGCAACAATTTTTCTTCAAAACCTAGAACACATAAAAACTATAGTCTTTTTTCTGCACTAAATTCTTTTTTTGTTATCTAACTTGCCTGACATATTACCTAAGGCAACCTTTTTTTGGAGGATGGGGAGTGAAGGGAGAGATTTTTGCCATAGGGCACATGCACTGCCAAAGAGACAAAGAAATAGAAGGTGAGAAATCATCTCCCAGAAGGGATGGCCCCACTGCAATCCTTTCTCCTCCATTCTCCTCTAGGGATTTTGGGCATGCATGTACATGTGCCTGGTATGAGTTTTAAGCCTCCGGGTCCGGGACTCAAATTGCAGTCAACTATGTGAAAGTCCAGCGATGTAACCATTACACCATCTGCTGGTCCCCTAAATCAACCTTTTAATAACATTTTGATAGCATCTATACTGATCTTACTGCCAAGAAATGACATAAGGAGTGTATCACATACATCAAAGACAGAGCCTGAACAACATGTAGTGCAATATGGATTCTTAGCATCTAGTTGTGAACTAAATCAGTATAAATAAACAATCTAGATGATTCCAGCAGCTCTTGGGATGTTTATCATCTGGAAATCTACAAATCTCTACTTTACCTGGTCTAAAGGAAAAGCATCAAAGAACTAGATTCTTGAATCAAGCAGGATGCTTCTATAATGGGTTATTTTACTTTATTTACTTCTTGGACTCACGGATCCTTAAACCTTCCTTTGATGGTGCTTAGCTGGCAGCACTCTTGCATCAGTATTCTGAGCATCGATATTTATTGAACATCCACACAGCAAATGAAGAAGGTGTGGGAGATTAATCTAACTATGGACTGATCACAGTATATGACTTAACATGGCTACTGTGGAGGGGCTTAAAAAATAAACCATTGCTTTAACAGTTTGTTTTACTTGTCAATGCAGAATACAAGCTCCTTCTGAATAACATTTCTGATTAATCAATGTAGAGCTTTTAAATCTTAGAATGATATGTTGGGTGCCTTCTATTTCAGTGAATGGATCTTTGGTATTATTTCAGTGTTGGATTTGTTTCATGATAAAGCAGTGAAATAGCTTTACCTGATAGTGTTGTCTATGGGAGAACTATGGTCTTTTAAATTTATTCAACAAGAAATAATGAACCACATGTTTCTAAAAGCCATTACAAAATAAATACAACTTAAAAAGCAAATTCAAAATATTTACATCACTAAATGATAGTTCGGAAAGAGCTTTAGCTCAAATGAAAAATCAGAGCTTTAACTAGGTGTTAGTACTGGATATTATGACAAGACGCTGGGTTTTTATTGCTGCCCTGTGGACAACAGTACAAATTTGTTCACCTAGACTTTGACCCAAGTCCATCAGAACTTAAATTCCAAATGTATGACTATTATAGTAAAGTTTGAGATTAGACCAAAACACAGTAAATGAAAGTTACAAACTGTGGATGTTTAAAAAAAAAAAAAAAAAAAAAGGAAAAAGGAAAAAGGAGAGAGAGATGTATTTTCTGAGGTAACAGTTTTTTAAAGTTTTAATTGAATTTTTTCTTTGTTTTGTGGTCATTACTACCCTGTGCCGTAAAAGTAAAAACATACTATTTCATTTCAAAACAGTAATTTAAACCTTTTAGTCTTAACAGTAATTTAAATAGTAATTAAACCAATGTGAGGCATTAAAACAAATATGTTAGTACTCAAAAGAGTTATAAGCAAAACATGAATGTTTTGTGAGAATTTACAAATTACGCATTATCTGAAAAAAAAAAAACAGCCCAATTCTTGAATTACAGTATTTGTAATTGTTGATTTTTATACCCAGAAAATTCTTTATTCTTGCCTTTTGGGTTTTAGTTGTTAGACTTGATTATGAACATAAACTTGGCAAATTAGAAATACCCAACAGATTATTTTTCTGTCTTTGTTTGGTCTTTCTTTCTATGTTTAAGTTATAAAATGTAAAAGATTAATGTGAAGTCTAATCAAAGATACAGCTCAATTTCCTTAAAATGATACCCATAAAATTCATATTTCATTAGCTACAGTGTAATTTGTGAAATATTTCCATTGGTATCTTGGGCCAGTTCTCTCAGTATTTGATCTAATGAATGTCCACTGGACAGATATTTGATCCTACAAAGACAAATAAATGAGGACCTTAGCAAGAGATTGCATCACATAGCTAAGATTTGTACCACAGTGCTGCTGTTCTCAAGGTGAGGCTGGAAATTGTGCAGGGTTCAGAGTGGGCCTGAGCATCTGATCGTGAGTGCTGGGCCTGGTTGGGCAGCCTGCCTAAGGTGTGGGTGGTGCTGAAAGCCCATTCAGGTTTCACTTCCCAAATGTCAGCTCAGATGACAGGGTGCCTTCTTCTAATTCATCTACCTAGAAAAGCCCCCTTTCTCTGAATGATCTGCCTGGAGGTCGAATACACTGCCTTTAATAATATACACACAAGATATTTTGCTAATCATGGTGTTGGCTGGGTGCAAACAACCATTTCTACTAGGAACACAATTCAAATTACATATCATGAAAATGATAGTATCGTTTGCATTAAAATATGGTGAATATTACTTATTACTGAAAATAAATTTTTAAAGTTTACATCATACTTAAGAGTCTGTTATATATTATCTATATGCAGTAATATAACGAAAACGAATAATACGATGTTAATGTAATTTTGAAATTTTGACATTTTTAAGTACGTTCATGATTTAATATTTTATTACTTACTTTTTTTGAGAGATTTTTTGCTATAGAGCTTGTGTGCTCACTGGAGAAACAGAGACAGAAAGTAAGAAATTACCCCCCAGGAGGGATGACCAAACCACAATCCATTCTCTTCCTTTCTCCTCTCCGGAATTTGGGCATTCATGCATATGCTGTCAGTGTGATTGTCAAGCTGCTGGGTCTGGGAATTGAACCACAATTAGCCATGTGGGAGTCCAACTCCTTAACTACTATGCCAGCTGCTGGCCCCTTCATGATCTGATATTTTAGCAGGTTACTATTTATAGATCAGAGCTATAATAACAAACTGGGGAGGTAGTTAAGAATGAAATCTTTAGAGTTAGATCTCGGTTCATATCTTCGTATGACCATCACACTAGATAAGTAATTTAGTCACCCTAAGCCTGCTTCCTCCTTCAAAACTAGAGTTGACTAACATCCACCTCAGAAATTTTGTAAATGTTAAGTAAGATAACCCATATAAACACCTAGCAAAACACCTGGTGGTCACATAACTAACACCTAATAAGTGCCATCAGAATTAGTACTACTAGTTGTAGTAGTCAGTAGGGATTAGGCAATATTTCTAAAATGGTTCACAAAGATGTCCTGCCTTCATCTCTGAAAACTATGACTGTGATGAGCTACCACGCCTTGACTTGCTGCATTATATGGCACAGCTGACCTGAAGGAAGGGAGATTATCTGGGTGGGCCTGGTCTAGTCACAGGAGCCCCTGCAAGCGGAGGGCTTTCTCTGAGTGGTGACATAAAAGGAATTCAGAGAGATTCGAAGCATGAGAACTCTTGCAACATTGCTTGCGCTGAGATAGAGGAGACCACATGGTAAGAAGGAATGTGGAAGTTCTCAAGGAAATAGAGTAGCCCCCAGCAGACAGCCAGCAACGAAATGGAGGTCTCAGTCCTACAACCACCTGAATTTGATTCTACCAACAACTCATGAGTTTGGAGATGGATTTTTTCCCGGAGGCTCCATATAACAGTCATGCCTCTCAATGCTTTGATTTTTTACCTTGGAGATTCTGAGCAGAGAATTCAACAGTTTGCTGGGACTGTTGAGCTTTACATCTGTGAGATAATAAGTGGGTGTTATTTTAACCTGCTGCAGTCATAGTCATTTGGCCAGCTGCAGCGGCACCAGAGTAACGCAGCACACCACAATGCCGAGGGCACGTGGGCAAGTCCTAGGTTTGCATCCTGCAGTATTCCTGTGCACACTGGCTGAGCACGTGCACACCCATGATCCTGATTAGCTAAAGCTAGGGATAGGTCATGGCATGAAGACCCTGTTGGGGATGCCCCTAGTCTTATGAAGTAAATAAATAAAGTTTAAAAAAGAAAAAAAAGAGAGAAAAGATTGTGGATCTTAAGTGGCATGCAGGTTAAAGTGCTAGTCCCCACATGGGTGATTTTGTGGTTTGAGTACTGGACTTGCTGGCTTGAAAATCACAGCAGGCTCAAAAATCTTGAGGAGACTGGAGGAGAGGGACTACAGCATGGCCAAACCCTCTGCAGAGTGATTTCTCACTTTCCCTCTCTTTCTTTCTGTCTCTCTTTGATAAGTGCACAAGCCCTATACCAAAACAAACAAAGATTGTGGTAATTTGTTACACAACAGTAGGTAACTAATACAGACACTCGGAAGGATGACTTGATACTGGGAAAGGATACTGGTTCTAACTGTTAAAGTGAATATTCAAAAAGAAAGAATATGTTTAATTTTCTAGGAAAAATATATTGTGGGAGTGCTTTAATCCAAAATCAGGAGTATTAAAGGATAAAATTTTTGTTTTCCTTATAACACAATATGACATGGCTCACTAAAAATTAGGTGTCAACCCTTATGAAGGTAAAAGGTGATGCTGTCAGTGGCCAGATCAAAAAAATAGAAAGGAGTAGGTTGACTCCTTAAGCACAGTGAATAAGTGCTGTACATAGGGAGTTAGGTCCCCCACGTGCAGATCATGGTTCAAGTCCTGGCCTCGGGCCTTGAAAAACACATAAAACACTTGTGCATGCATGCCCCAAATCCTGACAGGAAGGATAAAAGTTGGAAAATGGATTGTGCGTGACCACACTTCCTTGAGGAGGTTCTTTCTCTCAGTCTCTCTCTCTCTTTCTCTGGTGGGAGCACATGCCCTCTGGCATAAAAAATATAAAGCAGGGGCCAGCAGATGGCATAATGGCTATGTCACTGGACTCCCATGTAGTCAATTGCAGTTCAAGTCCCGGACCCAGTGGCTTAAAATCATGCCAGGTGCGTGTGCGTGGGTTTCCAAGATTCCAAGAGGAGAATGGAGGAGAAGGGATTGTGGCATGGCCATCCCCCTTGGGGGGTAATTTCTGACCTTCTGTCTCTCTGTCTTTCTGTTGAGTGCATATGCCCTATAGCAAAAATCTCAACAAAAAAAAAAAAAAAAGAAAAAAAAGAAACATATAAAAACAAAAAGGGATTATGGAATGAAATAATTTCTTAAAGTACATGTATGGAATAAAATCTTTACTTTGGATCCTCAAATATAATCCAGTCTTTCAAAATATATTTTTTAAATAATTATTTAATTTTATTTATTTACTCATTTTTTTTAAATTTGGCCAGACACACACACACACACACACATACACACACACACACAAAGAGGGAAAGTGAGAAAGCAAGCCACCAGATCCAGGACTCGAACCATGGTCAGTCATATGGGAGTGTCCAGTGCCTTAACCACCAAGTCACCTGCTTGTCCCCCTTTCTTTCAAATTTAAATGTTGTTTGTACTGATCAAATATGCTAAAAGATAGGCTAAAAAAAGACCTATATTAGGATAGTACCTAGAATTCTACTGTTTAAGGCTATCTAAACACTGGAAACAACTAAATCTTTTGGTTTGTCTAGCTTTTATTTTTCTTTTTGGGAACTGCCCATCTTTCTGATGGCTCAGTTTACATGACATTGTCTTTTCCTTCAAAGGGTTGACCCCTACTTCATATTGGCCAACCAGAATACCCTGAACATCTATGTATAGTGACTTCCATGTACAGTGATTGGTTTAGAGCAGCTCATAGAAGAAAGCACTGTTAATGAGAAAACTAATTGGGGCGAGGGTAGGAATATATAATAAAAAGAAATACCAATAGCCTCAGGGATAAAAGTTGATTTTTATGATACATACAATTCTCAATCACCTAGCTACCACTTTATCTAAATGCTATTCTCTCCTTTAAATTTATTCTCCAGTTTCCTCTTTAGGATTTCAATAAGTACTTACTACATTACCTTCTTTTGACACTAGAAAAAAGGGAAAAATACTTCTTACTTTGCCACTTTGGGATAGAGTCTGGGGAGAGATATCTTGGGATTGATATGTGGATATTATACACAAATTATTATTTCTGCATCTCATTTCCAGGTCACTCAAATTTGCCAGGCTACCCCTTCCCTCGTTAAGTGAAGCCTCTTCAAATTGTATGTATGCCAAAAAGTGAAAGCTGGGGTTCAGCATCTCTCTGTAGGATGTGATTTGGTCACAAGCGAGGTGACTAGCTAATTTGGTGAATTGCTGTTTGAGCTTATTTTCAGTTGAACTTCTGCTGAGAGAAGAAAGAACAAGCAGGCGAGCAGAGAACATACTATATGCATCACTGAGACTTATTGCTTATCTTTATTGCATTTGAGTAAATGCTCTTTTTTTTGCTGTTGCCAAGTAAGTCATCATATTTTAGTTCTGCACTGAATCCCTCGGCAGGAGACGAGATTTGAATAGATCCAGAGTGCAGGGAATAAAAAGAATGCACACTTTGGCAAAAATGCTCCACTCCCCAGGCTGTCTCCCACCTCCTTTTAGGTAATTTGCACAATTCATATTAATCTCTACAAAATGTGTTATAGAAACAATAGTGGGTTTATGTTAAAGATTTTAGCTCATCAAAAAAATCTTTATCATCCTTCTGTTAGAAATAATACATGTCCACTGTAAAAAAAGAAAATGAATAGAGAAGATTGAATTATACCTGCAGTTCCATCTGTCAGAAACCCATTAACAGTTTAGCAACCATCCCTTAACATGTTTCTATTTTTTTAGAATTATTTATTTAATTCCATTTGTTATTACTATTATTTTTTAACTTGACCAGAAAGAGACAGAGAGAAAAGGAAAGTGAGAAAGCAAACTGCCAGGTCTGGGACTAGAACCATGGTCGGCCATGTGGGAATCCAATGCCTTTAACCATCACATCACCTGCCAGTCCAACATATTTCTATTGAAACAAACCTACTTAGATGACATTATCTGTACATAATCATAGTAACATGATGTTTTTAGTTTTGAAAACTTTTTTTAATACATTATTAATCTCATCTTGTTCCTTCTTCCTTCTACTTGCATATTTTCTTCATTAAACATATGACAATAAGCATACTCGCATAAAGTTTGCTATTCCCCCTAGCCACACATAGCTGAAATCCTTCAAGGGTGACTGGGTTAAAACTAATACATTCTTCTGAATGGTTGTGTAATAAACCCTCATATGAACACATCATGATTTATTCAATTAGTTCTTTGTTTTTGACTATTCTGTTTGTTTCTAGATTTTTTTACTACCACAAATAATGGGGCCATAGGCACTTTCATATATTGGTACTTGTGTTTTTATAGAATAGGGTCTCATAGAAGCTTGTTGATGCAGAGTTCCTATGCCTATGCAGAAACACATACTATTGCAGGCTGAGAGATACTGCCAGAGTGCTTCACAGGGCAGCCTAAACAGTTCACATGCCTACAGCAAAGGAATAAGGATATCCTCTTCCCTTACAACCCATCAGCAATTGGGCCTACACCGTTCATTTCCATAATTTGATTAGAGAGTAGTGATGTCTCATTGTTTCTTTGTTTTCTATGTCCCTTACTACTAGTTAAGCTGATGAATTTTTTTCTCTATTTTTTTTTTTTAATCTTTAGGTGTTCTTATCTGTAAAATGCCTACTCATTTCCTTTGCCTATTTTTCTCTGGGCTGTCTTTATTTTACATAACCATTAAAAACCACAATGATGGTTATTTGAAGAGCTTGAAGGACACTGTGATCTCCACATTTGTCTTTCTTGACATTACTCTGTGTTCTCATCTCTTTTTACATATGGCACTATTGGCCAACTGCTGTCTCTTTACCCATGTTTACTTTTTTTCACTGAGTGCTGAGAACTCTCCTACGGACATCTAGTTTGGGTGAATATATTATATGCTTTTCTTGACTTTGTACAATATTGTTATGTTTCAATTGTCATAAGGAGATAATAAGTCTTTTGTTAAGAAAATAATTATTTGCCATTTTTAACATTTTATTTCTTATGTGTCTGGGTATTTAGATATAGTACAACATAAAAATTAATTTCTTTTTCTCCAAAGTACTAGAATAAGCTGTGAATATTTCTCTCATCCTTATGCCAAGCCTGGGCTGGTGGTCTTTAGTGCTGTTAGCTGGTTGCAAATAGGCCACATAGAGGACGTTGCATGACCCAGTTCCTTTCATTTATTCCAGGTCATTGGTAACCAGATGAATTCTAGTTGTGCAAAAGGTTTAGTACTTGTGTAGACGTGGGTTATGCTTCAGGTCTGTAGCTTTGTTTGAAAGCATTAAGTTTCCCAGCTAAGTAGGTAAAGGCTTGAGGGTTATATGGGCAGCAGAAATATGTGTATATTTAGCTCTGTTTGTTCTGGCAAACCTCTAAGCATAGACCTGGCCATCTCAGCTCCCAGCAATGTGTGGGCAGACTTTCCCTATGCCCATGATCATATTCGACTTCTCATTTACCTATCAGATGCCTCATTCTCTTCACTTCTTCCAAGATGGGCCTCATACCCAGTTCTTTACTGATGGAACTGACAAGGTGGCTGATAAATCTTCCATCTAAATGGCAGATTCCAAACAATATAGCCAAAACAAGTACGTCAGATGTGGAAATATAATATGCTTTCCCATTTGCAGTGCTGTCTTGTAAAAGGTGGTACACACATATGCTGACAACAGAGCAACTTTTCAGAAACTTGGAGCTCTACACGGAAAATAAATGTGACTCGGTTTTCTCAGAGGCACTCAGGTATGCCTCTGAATCACGGAAGAGTCTGCACTCCCAGCTACTTGCAGCATGTGGCACCCAAATTGTGAAGCTCTTCTAATTTACTCATAAATCTTGCTTTTCTTCAAGCAATTCTTTCCCTTGAAGGGATCTTTTAATTACCATCCTCTGGACTAACCAACCAAGCTGCAAAACCCTTAAAGCAGCTGAGAGAGTTCTCCTTCCACAATTGTCGTGCAGCCTCAGCAGGTTTCCCTGCCTATGGAAGCAATTTCTATCAGCCACTTCCTGCCAAAGCACTGGACTGAATGGAGTATGTTGTTTCAGATGCCACTTCATTATCCATCAGCACAGAAAACTTGAAAGAGAACATTTTCAGAATCTGAAAATTGACATAAGGCTCTTATTTAAAATAAGACCAAAGATACCACAGGCTTTTAGGGTTATAGTATCCTTATCCCGTTAGAGGAATTTATTTTCTTTTCTAGGGAGTGTGGTGTTTTTATAAAGAACACTGTAACGTGATTTGTTATGCAGAAGCAACTGTGAGTTTCCTAGTCCTATCGACACTCTTGCTGTGCGCCCCTCCTAAGTAAGGCATGGTATAATGAAATAAAGTAACACCATCCAGACCAAGCTGGAGTTCATTAGCACTCCATTCTAATCATCTGCACAACAACCGTGTTGTTGCTAAATAGATTGAAGCAAGAAGACATTTGTAAATAAATTCAGACTCTGTATTTTTCTGTAGTGTTGTCAGCACAGGTACTATTAATACAAAGCCATATTGTCTAACAATGATAAGTCGGCGTCTGGATCCAAGTTTCACCTCCATTAAAAAAGTTGCTCCAATGGCTTATAGGTTTACGGTTGGTGAAAGGTCATGATTACAATGTGTAAGAAGATGAGTCACTTCAACAAACTTAGTCATGAAATAGTAGAGCTAGAAGAGGCTTGTAGACAAGATCCAACTTTTCGGTCTCCACATTAACTTAATGAAATTATCCAAGCCTAAATTTTTCAAAGCATACTTTGTGTAACACAAGCCAAGTAATGTACTCTGCCCCTCAAAACAGGAGAGAGAGTCTACAAAGAGAGAGTCACAATAAATATTACAATGCTGAAAGCTTTGTTATGATCTTCAGTTTAGAAAGTGATTTAACTTGGTTTAACCTAGTGTGTATCAGAAGAATTTGACCCCAGAACACTTCTTTTCATGTGATTCCTGGTAACATCCCAGGGAAAGCTGTTGCACAGAAACATACTTTGAATAGCGTTGATTGAATGAATACAATTGCCAGAAGCTCTATACAGAAAAATTGAAATTGTCCTTCAGAGAGATATATATCATTCTCTTGGAAAGATTCAGCCTTATTCTTGTTTTCATGAGAAACTTTTTTTTTTTTGGTAAATTGGGTTTGTGCAATAAGAACCAATTCCCTAGTTTCTACCATTGAGGAGAAAAGATTATACTTGTTACACAGCTCTTTATTATTTCTTCTTCTTCTTTTTTTTTTCTTTCTTTTTCTTTTTTTTTTTTTTTTGAGAGGTTTTGCTATAGGGCGTGTGCACTCTCCAGAGAGACAGAGAGAGACAGAGAGACAGAAAGCAGGAAATCAACCCCCGGGGTGGGGATAGCCATGCTGCAGTCCCCTCTCCTCTGTTCTCTCTCTGGATCTTGGGCACACACGCACACGTGCCCAGCATGAGTTTAAGCCACCGGGTCTGAGACTCGAACCGCAGTCCGTTACATGGGAGTTCAGCGACATAGCCATTACACTAACTGCTGGTCCCGCTCCTTGTTATGTCTATAGATAGATAAAGACTGAACTCCCCTCCAGGAAAGAACCACTAGCGAAGGATCTCTTTCTCTCCCTCACTCTTTCTCTGTCACCTTTGTCTTTGTTATTACTTTTTTATAACAGATTATAATTGGAGCAAAATTATTGTTCTTATCTGATCTGGTCTTGATTCTCTCTATTCCTCACACTATCCATGGGCTGGTGGATATGTGTTTTGCCCTATGGATCCAGTTCTCAACTTGGATTAACTTCTGTGGAATTGAGTAGTGAAGGTAGAATTGTCAGTGGGGGGGGCGGAAAAATAAAAATAAGGAAAGAAAAAAATCAAAGGAAACCTTTCTTGGGTCTCAGGTCCAATCTGTACTTTCCACCATAGGAAGCCAAGGCTGTTTAGGGTGGGAAAGCTGCTTCTGTGCTTGAATTCCCACCTGCTTTCCTGGACCTGTTCTCAACTTGGAACTAGAAATTTGGAAACCGGAAGTGAGGAGGAAAATAATTCATTGGCACCTCAATTCCCAGCACCTATTATCCTTATGATACCCCTTCATCAGTTGGAAATGCTTATGAGGTCACCCTGCAGCAATTTCTTCTCCAGCTCGAATAATTCCAAGTTCTTTTCCTCTTTGTTCCCCATAGATCCATTTGCCAACACTAATTATTTTTGTTGCTCTTCCTTGGTTCATTTCCAACCTTCCAAATCACTTTAAAAAATGTAGAGCCCCAAATGGGACAAAGCCTTCTGTGGGCCTGGCTTAGTCTGAGCTTCTAGATGGCTTGCTGGCCACTGCAGCATTTAATGCTTCGTTCTGGATGCAAGAATATCCCCATGCTATATTATTAGCTTTCATACGAATGGACAGGCAGAGCTGACCCCACTCTGCGGCTTACTATAATTTGCACTCCTGAGCTGGAAGGATCTTTAACAACCATGATTTCATGATGGCGGCTCCAGGTAAGTATTTCTTACTAAGTACCAATATTGCTCCTTTTTTTCTAAGTGCTTTGGAGTATCTGCTATTCATATTGGATTCTAGCAGGTTCTTTTTAAATGTATAACATCAGTTTGACATTTCCTTGTAGTTTATGCTCTGAAAATTTCTTATTCGTTTTAAGACCTCCAGAATATTTAGCCAAATTTACAAACTTAAGAATGGTCCTTATCCTTGCTAACTTATTATTTAGTTCCCACATACTACATTGTTTTGGTAGTACACACTTAATGTGCAGAACTTTGCAATATATACAGTAAAATCACTGTATTTACTTATAGCACTTTGCAGTTTGCAAACCGCTTTTATGGTACATGTTTTCCTTTTCTCGTTCACTCAACAAATACCTATTTTTTAATATTTATCAGTGTATCAGGAATTGGCCTAGCCACTAAAAAGGATAAAGGAGACTAAAAGGTTTTAACTGACCAACTCACAGTCTAGTGGAGACATTGGAGCCAAACCTTTGCAATACCATGTAGTGAGTGCTATAAAAGAGAGGGTAGTGCTTTCTACATGAGTTAGGAGGAAGGTTTGTAGGAAAATAAAAATATGAATGGGGTTCACAGAAGAAGTGGGTCAATGGGTTGCAACATTGGGAGTGGAAGGAGAGGAATCTTAAAACAAAAGATGGGCACCGATGTTGTAGGCCCTTAACCCACATACTAACTTACTACATAAAGTGTGTGCTATCACTCAGTTTTATACATGACTAATCTAGAGATAGAGAGATATGAAATACATTCCAGAAGAAAGACAATTTTTAATCTCTTGACTCCTATAACAGTTCTTTCTCTACACAAAATATTGGCTATAGAAGTAGAGGAAAGATGGCAAAATGCTGACAATTTTTGTGTCCATATTCTCCTAAAGTCTTATTTTAAGAGAAAATGCTTTGCCATAGGGCATGTATACTTACCTGTGAGAGAGACAGAGACAGAGCAAAAGTGACAAATCACCCCCCAAGGGGAGAGTCATGCTGCAATCCTTTCTCTTTCCATTCTCCTCCTGGAATTTAGGCATGCACACTTATACACCCACAGTGATTTTCAAGCAGCTATATCCAGGACTCCAACCATGGTCAAACATGTGAGAGTCTAGTGACTTAACCAGCAGGCCACTTGCTGGGCCCCCTAAACGTCTACTTTTTATAAAGGGAATTAAAACATGTTTATTGTAGGACATCTGCAAAGTAGAACCAAATAATAAATAAAAATCAAAAGGTAATAACATTTTAAAGTATTCTCTTTGTCTCTTTGTCATGCATATTTTATACAGTTGGTATTATGCATGTACTGTATTGTAGCCTGCCTTGTTCCTTGCACAAATATACTGAGAATATTTCACTCATGCAAAAAAAATATATTTTTAATGACTACAGACCATTCCATTATTTTTAATGGCTATATAATGCTCCATTCAATGGATGTAATATTATTTATTTGTCCATTTCACTATTGCTGGACATTTAAATTGTTTCAGTAGTCTGTAATATGAATAGAACTGCTGTTAACAACTCCTTCAGATTTCTGATACTTTCATTAGGATGAGGAATCACTAGATCAGAAAGCATAGTGCTTTAAGATTCATGACATTTACTAGCAAATTGTATCGCTATGCAATCCCACCAGCAGTGAGCAAAGTACCAGTTGCACGCCATTGCCAGTGTTGTGCTTAAGTAACTTCTTTTTGTCAACAAAGTTTTTGTATTTGCTCACTTTGAATGGCATCTCTCTTAGAGGTAACAGATTTAGAGAAAGGTGTGTTAGGGCCCAGAGGGATGTACTTTCCAACCTCATTGGCCCTAGTCAACCAGAGCCCTTCATTTCTTGTCATCCTGGGTCATGGGGGAGGGACCAAGCGACGTCTGCCATTCATGCCCAGATTTCAACAAGTAAAGTCCTCTCCAGTCTTCAGAAGATGGCCCCTTCTTTCAGGAGAAATTTCTTGCAGCCAGTGATCAGGTTTCCCACTGCCTGTCCCGGGCCATTCACCAAATCTCTTCAGTTTCCAACTCTCTATCCACATACCCTCAGCATTCCAAAATGAATACTTAAATCTCCTCTCACTGACATTTTTATAAAACTTTTTTTCTAAAAATGTACATCTTTATTGATACTTGTGGTCTTATAAAACTATTCTTTATTTTAATTCATGACTTTAAAAAAATTTTTGCTATAAGCCATGTGAGCTCATCTCAGAAAGAGTCAAAAAGAGGAAAAGTGAGAAAGCACCAGCAGGGGGATGGCCATGCCACAGTCACTTCTCCTCCATTCTCCTTAGGGTTTTGGGCACACATGAGCAGTGTACGTGCGGTGCATTTCTCAGACTGCTGTGTCCAAGGCTTGAACCTCACAGTTGGCCGTGTGTTATACCGCTAACTTACCCATCCCACCACCAGCGGGTCCTTTGTCAAACTTTTTAGTACAAATTTAAGACATTTTAAATTAGTTGTACAAAAAAGTACAGAGATTAATATAACAAATACTCTTCTAGCCACCACACAGATATGACAAATGTTATTTTTTTCCCAGATGCATTCCGAATATAGTTTTCTTTTTAAGAACTAGACAGATCAGCTCCATGACCCAGTGGCAATGCATTCCTCAAGCAGAAGCCAGATTCTCACATGGAAACCGTGGTTTGAATCCCTGGCCAGCTCACCCTGAAACATGCTACACACATATGTAAATGCCAAAAATTCAATGGACGGGAGGACTGGAGGAAGAAGATTATGGAGTAATCAGATCCTGTGGAAGGCTCTCATGACTTTCTTAATAGGTATCTTTCCCATCCTCATGTGTACACTCACTCAATCATGAAGAAAGGGAAAAGAAAGAATTAGAATATTAGATGCTATTGAAATTCTTTATAACCATTCCTCATTCTACTCCTATCCTTGCTTCTTCTTTCGTTCTCTCCTCAGAGATAACCACAATTCTGAGATGGTATATAACCTTCCTATCAATATTTTATATATATATATATACACACACACACACACACACATGCACACGCACACACACACATATACGTGTGTATGATATTTTATATTATATATGTTGTATATATTATATATATATGTGTGTGCATATATGTGTGTGTATGTGTATATATATATATTTTTTTGGGGGGGGGGTTTGTTTTAGATTTTTGCCATAGGGCTCATGTGCTAACTGGAGAGAGACAGAGAGACACAATGGAAAAGAAAGTAAAAAAATCACTCCCTGAGAGAGGATAACCACACTGCAATTTTTTCTCCTACATTCTCTTGGGATTTGGGGCACTCATGCACATACACCCAGCGTGACCTTCAAGTGGCCAGGTTCAGGACTCAAACTATGGTTGGCCATGTGGGAGTCCAGTGCTTTAAACAACACACCATCAACTGGACCCAATATTTTATAATTTTACTACACTTGGTAGAAATCTATAAACAATTTAGTACATTATTTTCTTTGCTTTTAAACTTTATATGAATGGAAATATTCTGTATATATACTTCTGCAATTTGCTTTTATCACTGATCATCTTTTTAGGTTTTATCCATGTTGCTACTTGCAAATCTAGTTTATCTCTATATTGTTATATAGAACTCTTTTATATAAGTGTACCACAATTTGTCTCTTCTCTTATTGGGAGACGTTTAGGTTTTTTGAGTTTTGCTATTACAAACAACACTGGGATGAACAACACTTGTACCTGACCAAGAATGAAATTGCTGGTAATAGGAAATATATAGCTTTAACCTGAGTAGCTATTATTAAATTAATACCCAAAATAGTTGCACTAATTTATACTCCCTCAATAATGTAAGAAAATTCCTATCCTCCCATTGTTCCCCAACCCTTGTATAAAATAACTTGATGACCCATTAAGCCTGGAGCCCAGATCATAAAAAACTGAGAATGTTCCTCTTGAGGGAGAGGAAAACTACATTCCAACTTTCCTCTAAGGAAAGAGACAGAATCCACATATATACGTGCTATTTCCACATGAAAACAGACTAAAGTACCATACATAGCCTTTGGCAAAGTTTAATTTTCTATAAACTAGGAAACAGCTCATTTTTTTCCCTTTTGTAGAATAAGGTTGAAGTTGCACAGTAAAGAGAAAAGAACTTTTTATTTAGAAAAAAAAGAGTTCTTTTCTTACTAAAGTCAACATAAACGAAGTAACAGTAGGAAGTCCTCTCACTCTGGTGACCAGGGATCAACAATAGAACCATTAAGTATAATAAATAAATATGAAGAACAGGGCATAAATAGTTGTGAGCTACAGATTTATAGGAAATGCAAATCTACAGCAGCCTTCAGAAATGAAATATATTCTTAATAGAAATGTTAATGTTCAATAATAAAGAAATATATAAATGAAATATGATTAATATTTTGGTAATATAAGGCTATAAAATCATGTTTTTGAAGACTACTTAGTAAGTAGAAAGGCATGCTCATGACACAATGTTAAAGTTACTTAGGGGAATAAAAAGGCTTAACCTCTGTAGCGCAGGTAGTAGCGTACTAAACTGCAGGCTGGACCACCCGGCTGACCATGCTGTCAGATCCCAAGTGGACATGAAAACACTCTGGGTGCATGCATGCCCAAGATCCTGACAAGCTGTCTGCTTGGAGAAAGGGGATTGTAGCTAACCAGACCCTGTAGGGAGCCTATCTTTCTTTTCCTCCGTCAGGCACCTGCACATCTGCACACACATCTTCCCTCTCAAGAATAAAAAGAAGGGCTCACAGATGGCATAGAGATTATCTCACTGGACACTCACATAACCGGTCATGGTTCAAATCCTGGACCCAGTGATTCGAAACACGCTGGGCATGTGCGCGTGTGTACCCAAGATCCCAGTAAGAGAATGGGTTGAGAGTGGCCATTCCCCCCAGGGGGTAATTTCTCACTTTCCCTCACACTGTCTTAGTCCCTCTCTCTCTCTAGAGAGCGTACACAACCTAAGGCATAAACTTCTACCAAAAAAAAAAAAGAATAAAAACAAACTGTTTAAAAGGAATAAAAAAAGAAAAATGATAAGCTGCCTTATGTAATATGATGCATATGTGGGTATATATTGTACATATCTGTATATGTGACTAGGTAGACATAGATAAATAGATAAATAAGAGCCATTTTCTTCATATATGTGTGCATATATTTATGTTTATGTCTTAAAAAAAAGGTTTGGATTAAAAAAACAAACTAAAAGGCCAGCAGGTAGTATGGGGCGATTTCTCACTCCCCCTGTCTCTGTTTCTTTCTGCCTCTCTGTGGTGAGCACATGTGCCCTATGGCAAAATCCTAATAGAAGCACACACACACACACACACACACATACACACACATATAAAAAGCCCTACTAAAATTTAGTGGTTGTCTGAATAACTGAATTACAATTAAATTTTGTTTTTCTCTAATTTTCAAAAAAATTTTATTGAGTTGTTCAGATAACACTTTTTATTCTTTTTTAAGAGAGAGAGAGAGATTTTTGCTACAGGGCATGTACACTTGCCGGAAAGCCAGAGGAAGACAGAAAATGAAAAATTACTCTCCAAGGGGATGGTCACCCAGCAATCCCTTCTCCTCCAATCTCCTCTTGGGATTTTGGGCATATACACACACTCCTGGGGTGAGTTTTAAGTTGCCGGGTCCAGTACTTGAACTGTGATGGACTGCATGGGAGCTCAGTGATGTAACCATTATACCAGCTGCTTGTCCCCAGATAATACTTAAAATAACTTTAAATGGGTGCATGTATAAGAAAGAAATTTGTTATACATAAGTTGAATATATATATATATATATATATATTCTGACATGTTTGTCAAGCCATCAGTCCCAGACTTGAACTGTGGGGTCATCCTTGGGGATCTGGTGACTTAATCACCACACCACAGAGCTGGCCCAAATGTAGTGTTTTAATGAAGGCAATTTTGCATTTCTTTGGCAATATGAAAGGAAACCAACTTACCTGAAATCTGTGCAGCATGTAATCAGGAAAGTTAGGAAAACTGGGGTCAGTTTAAATGGGTGATTGCAAAGAGGACTTTTTCTTAAGTTTATATGGAGGAAGACCCATTTGCAAAATAGCTGATTTCTAGATTTTAGTGATTTCACTGAATCTGTTTGAAAAGGTTACCAATGTGATCAACTGAACATAACTGAATGATCAAGAATAGCAAGAAAAGAAATTCAACCAGAAGTCATTTTTCCGATAGTCTTATGTAGCTATGCGACCAGTTTCAGGATCAAGACAATGAGTAAGTCAAGGTAAACACTTGTTTTGTAAAGTTTATTCAAATATGCTTGGGTAAAATTATTGATAATCCTGATTTTTCAATACAGCAATTACTGTATTTATTTTAAACTGAAATTTACTTATAATGTATGATGATAGATTTTTTTGTTGTAGTTTATTTTGATAAGTTTCATGATTTTATTGCCAATTACTTCTAAGCATAACGCATATTTCTCCTTTCTCCTCTTTCTCTCAGTACAAAAACCACCAGAATTGGGAACCAGCAGTTAGCGTAATGGCTATGTCACTGGACTCCCACGTAGTCGACCCCGGTTCGCGTCCCGGACCCTGTGGCTTAAAACTCACGCCGGGCGCCTGTGCATGCGTGCCCAAGTTCCCGAGAGGAGAATGGAGGAGAAGGAATTGAGGCGTGACCATCCCCCCTGGGGGGTGATTTCTCGCTTTCTGTCTCTATGTCTCTCTCTGTCTGTCTGGCGAACGTGTGTGCCCTATAGTGAAAAACCTCTCAAAAAAAAAAAAAAAACACCACCAGAATTCTCACCTGGGTCAGAAATGCCATGTACTCAGAGAATTTTCTATCAACAGGGAAGAAGCTATTGTCTTCAATTCTTTCACTTTTATTGATGATGAAATAACTTTTGTTCCCAAAATTTTAATTTCTGATAGCTCTAAGTGAAAGATTAAAACTGAGTAAAAGAGTTATTCATAAAATGAAACTTAGGCTGAAAGTCATACTAAAAAGTGATCTCATCTTGGGTAAGAATGTAAAATGCCTCAATGAATGAACACACTTAAACACATCGTCATCACTAACATGTTAATGGGCATTAATAAAAATCATAATGTCTCATACATGAGAAGGGAATTAGATGTTATCTAATTCAAATTTCTCCTTTTTAAATTTTTTTTTTTAAATTTTCCAGAGAAAGCATATGCTTGTCAGGCAGAGACAGAAAGAGAGAGAAAGAAAACATGTCCCAGTGGGACATGACACACTGTAATCCTTCTCCTGTATTTTCCCATACTACCTGGATTTTGGACACACACACACACACACACACACACACATGTGTGTGAACACATGCACTTAGTATTTTTTTCAAGCATCAAGGACTCAAACAATGCCATTGACTATGTAGATTCCAGCTTCCTTAACTTCCAGACTGTAGGAAGCTGGCCCTCTCCTTGTATTTTCTAGATAAGAAAACCAAGCCTCTCCACCTCCTGAAAGTGGTCTACTTATATTGTGGTCAGATTCCTATAGCTCAATCTATTTTTAAAAACAAACAAAAGAAGACAAAAACAAAAACTCTTTGGAAGAATTATGCATGATTAACCTTTTTGTTCAATTTGCATACTAAAATCACGATCAGTTGGCACCAAGCAGATGCCCCCTCACATAAACCAGCAGATCATAGAGGAACAGACACCTCTCTACATGCTCCTCTAACTTGAGGATCTTGTTGTCATCCATTCCCCACTGAAGCTGACCAAGACAATTTAGTTTGGACAGCAGGTGAATTTGATGATGAAAAAAAAAAAAAAAAAAGAGGCCACTTAAAAGCCAATTTCTTGCAGAAGGGCTTCTTTAATATTGGAGTCTACTATAAAATTGGTGATTATTGTATGTCATTATAGGAGGCCAACTTTTATGTGAAAGATCTATTTTGTTGATTAAATGAAATTCTTTTTAGTGCCATTGGGTCACACATAACATATGTCCAGTCAATTATTTTAGGAGTAGTTGAAGATTTCTCTTTTCACAGTAATAGTTTTTTTGGCAATCAATAGAGCTTTGAAGAACCATTTTTCTTAATAATGACCTAGATCTTTTCTATAGGAATTTTTTTCCCCAAGATGGATAGAGCTGGGTCATGAGAAAGGGTGATCAAACATGCTTTATTGTAATTTTTCCAAAAAGAGCAATGGTTTTGCATTCCAAAATGATAGCATAAAACAATAGCTTTTAATATCTTAGAATGACTGAACACAAATATGAGTTTGACTTGACAGATTTCAAATAAAAATATTGATACTGAAGAAATGACCATCCTTTTTTCAGGAAATTTCATCTCTTTTTATCTTACTAGATCAATAAGATAAATTTAAGCTATATGGCAGTCAATAATGAGTCAGGTAAAAGAGTCAGCATTGGGTATTTGGGAGTTTTGTTGCACTAAATCTGATACACTAATTTTCTGTGGAAAAATTACTGAACTTTTAATTGCTTCACAAATATTAGTTTTTAAATATCATGCGTGTTTTATGAATAAAAAATTCTAAAAGAAATACTTATATTCATAGACTTTTCTTTTTTTTTTTTTTTTTTTTTGAGAGGTTTTTCGCTATAGTGCGCATGCGCTCGCCAGACAGACAGAGAGAGACATAGAGACAGAAAGCGAGAAATCACCCCCCGGGGGGGATGATCACACCGCAATCCCTTCTCCTCCATTCTCCTCTTGGGATCTTGGGCACACACGCACATGCACCCGGCATGAGTTTTAAGCCACCGGGTCCGGGACACGAACAGCGGTCGACTATATGGGAGTCCAGCGACGTAGCCATTAAGCTAACTGCTGATTCCCATTCATAGATGGTTTTTTAATTTCACTTTGTGCTTAGAATAAAATGCCTAAATCAGGGAGTCTGTTGACCCACTCTGGTTCATACATGCCCTTTCCACCGAATAGTATTTTCTCCTAAAAGAGATGAAGTACTTGTACTGAATGGCTTAATTAGCAACCTCTTCCTGACATGAAAAATACTTAATTGACGATTTGGTTAAATGTCTCTGCATCCTGTCTGAGCATCATCATTCATTCTGTTTCTGACCCAGTGAACCTTATTCACCTATGCTTTCCCTCTCCTTCCCATGGTCTAAGCAAGTTCCTCCAGGTGGTAGCCAATCTTCATGCCTAGTCCTTGTGGATTGTGGCACTAGAGGACAAAATTTAAAAGTTAAAGAGTGCTGGCTGCACTCACTCCTAGGCTGGATATGGTGACAATGTGATAATGGACTACTATATGTGCAGGAGCCCAACCTAAGATTAACTGAGCCCACTGAAGAAGGGAACAGGTCAGATATAAGTTTGTACCCTCACCACACCTTAGCTGGAATGGAGAGGCCAGTGTTCTGCATCCCATGGAATTAAAGTACAGGAGAAGCCTGCCCATGGAGTGCAGTGGTTAAACACTGTGCATTGAGAGCCATATCCCAAATGGTTGACTGCATTTTAAATCCTGGTCCTAAAAAGGTGAAAAATATGGTGTGTGTGTGTGTGTATGTGTGCGTGTGTGTGTGTGCACATGTGCCCAAACTCCTGATGGGAAGGAGAAATGAAGGAAGTAAGTTTACATGTGACCACCCCTTGTCTGGAGTGCTTTCTCTCTCTTCCTCTCTTTCTGATGAGTGCATGTCTGGCATTAAAATAAATAAATAACCACGTAAATAAACAAATAGTGAATAAGTACAGGGAGCTACATCCACTCTGATTCTTGATAGAGTCAAAGGTACCAGAAAACTGCTTTCAGCAAACACCGATCCAGTGGACTCAGCGTCTCTTCCAAAAATGGATCAATTTCCACGTGACTAGGCAATGCCATGGGGGCTCAATGTTGGGAAATCTTTTATCAAACCCAGCATGGAGACCACTCTACATAGGTTGTTTTATCCATCATGCAAGTTCCTGTTTAGGAAATATAGAAAGTTCCTACATATTAAATGTCACAAAAATAGAGGCCCATATTGAAAATTCATTAGGCTCCATGGTATCACTTTTGAAAAAGAGCAGTAAAATCTGTTTGTTTTCCACATCTAACATACGATTCCTTTTGGGAACCTTTACCAATACTTGGACCAGCTCTGTGGAGGTTAGGGTCATCTGACTTCTTCTGACTCCTGAGTCTTTATAAGCTAAATCCTTGATCTGGGAGGATGACAGATAGGTGACAGTTCTTCAAACTTTTGAATGTACTGTAATTCCATTACATATCCCAACAGCTAATTCTAAGAATTCTGGACCAAACAGAATAATGAATAAGTTAACATCTTCTTGATATATATCACTGAGTTCACATCCACAAGTTTCTGATTGGGACTATTCCAGACATAATGCGAATATACCATCTCTGCACTAATGCCACACAGTGAGAAGTTTTAAGGTGGAATTCCTGGAACACAAGTATCACTAATCATGGAGGTGGCAGACAAGTAAGCAATTCCTGATATTGTCTAGATATACACAGTAGTTCATGCCCTACCTTTTTACTCTGATTATCCCAATAAAGACCTCCTCAGGAGCTAGACCAAATAACCATTTCAACAGTTGAAAATTGATATCGCCCAAGCTTTTACCAACATCAAGGGCAACCTAGCCATACCACTAGACACATACTCCTGCCTGGAATCAACATTGCTTGTAGAATAGGACATTCTGGTCACCGATGCCAAGGTCTCTAGACAAGTGTTGAGACAGCATCTAAAAGCTGCTACCTAGCCAAGTCAAGGCAATCAGAATAGATAGATAAAATAGGCTATGTTCATTAAATGCCTCAACCCTCATACTGAGTAGTCAGCAGCTGTAGATTCCAGGTCATACCATTTGGCAAAGTTGAGTAGAACGTATACCTCTCTAAAAGTTCCCCTAAATTGGGGATCTTCTTCTAGCCATACCACACTACCATTGATCAAAATGATCCAGTGTGGACATCATACAAACTTCTCACCATGCCAGTGTCTAACCAAGGTACTACCCCAGAGTCTTTCCAATCTTTGCAGAATCCCTGTTTTCTTAGAAAGGTGTCAGCATATCCCAGCAGAACCATTAACAATAGCTCTTTATCCTAGCCATGTCCTGGATCCCTGCCCAATCCCTGATCTATTGCTCTGCTCTTTGTCGCTCTGGTTCCATTTTCTAGCTTTGGTATCTGTAACCCTTATCATTTGGCAACTTTCCTTTTGGCATTTTGAGCCTTAAGTTCCTTTCCATTGCAGAAAAAATGAGAGGGGGAAAAAAAGCATAAAGCAAAAATAAGAATCTCACCTTGCCTTTCAGATATAATTATTGTAAGCATTTTAGTGACATATCTTCCTAGACTTAATCTAGGCCTATAGGTATATACATGTCACATACACCCTGCTTCTAATTCTTCATTTTTATACATAAGATTATACACAAAATCTGTGTATGATAGTGACTGATAAAAACTAAACACTCAGTAAACACGATCTGTTGTTATATTTCTAGTCTGTAACTTGCTTGTATCATTCAGCAACACACAGTGAATTACTCCATTTGATAAATGTTTTTCTCTAGCATGATTTTTAATGTATATATAGGATGTACCATAATTTAATATTCTATTGTTAGAGTCTTAAATTGTTTGTACTATTTGTTATTAAAATCACAGCTACAGGTGGGCCAGCAGATGGTGTGGTGGTTAGGGTGCTGGACGTGGCCAACCATAGTTGGGGTCCTGGATCTGGTGGCTTGCTTTCTCGCTTTCTCTCTCTCTCTCTCTATCTGGTGAGCACACATGCCCTATAGTAAATTAGAATAATAATAACAGGGCTAGCACGTGGCGTGGTGGTTGGGGCATTGGATTCCCACATGGTTGACCACGGTTTGAGTCCTGGACCTAGCAGCTTGCTTTCTCTCTCTCTCTGTTTCTCTCTTCAAATTGAATAATAATAAATAAACAAAACAATATAAATAATTCTTTTAAAAAATAATTTAAAAATTTAATAATTTGTAAAAAAAAAAACCACAGCTACAATAAACATTATTCTTGTTAAACTTTTATGTCTTAGAATAAATTCTGAACGATCAAAGAGTTTACATATGTAAGACCTGTGATATGAAACTTATAAACTTGCTTACAGATGATGAGCTTGTACAAGTTTATATTCTCCCATCAGCAGCACATCCAGAATTCCAATACACTCATTTACTCTTTTATGCAACAAATGAACTTCAGAACTATGATAAGTGCTACAGATATTCTGAGGACCAAATAGACAAAGTTCTTGCTCTCCTGGTATCCGTTTTGAAAGACAATAAAGTAGACATTAGATAAATATCAGAATGATTAATAACAAAATTTTAAAAGTGGTTTAAAATAACTAATGTTATTATTTTACAGTTTCTGTCAGTCAAGAATCTCAGTGCGCTTTAACTATGTCTTCTGAAGAGATTTACTATGTTAAAGTTTAGAGGATGATGTGGCAGACCTTAGTGAAATGAACGTGCTTCTGTGGATGAAGCAGAGGAAGAAATCAGAAATGATACCCAGGTTTAGGGCTTTAGAAATTGTCTATAAGATTTATTGATTTTATATTATTATTTTACTATTATTATTTACTTATTTGATGGTTAATGTTATGTTTTAGATACTGATTTGTTCCTGCAAATGTTCATATTGGGATTTGGTGCCCAGAGTGCTGGGGTTGAGTGTTGGCGAGACATTTATGAGGTAAGATCTAGTGAGCGTTGATTGATCACGAGCACATCATCTCCCCAAGACAGTGAGTTCTAGTTCTTAGGAGAAAGGGTTGTTTCTCGAAAGATCAGGATATGATAAAAAGAAGATGGATGCCCCCAAGTCTCTCTCTTATCACACAACAGCCACCCTCTCTGCTTCTCTCAGTCATGCTGTGACATAGCAAAAGAGGCCAACCTAACATCAGCCCCATGCCTTTGGACTTTTCAGTCAGTAGAAACATAAGCCAAACAAATTTCTGTTCTTTTTAAATCATCTTATCTCAGGTATTTCTGTTAGCAACACAATAGCGGACTAAGATAAGTGAAGATTATTTTTTCTTTTGGTTTTTAATTTGTAATTCTTTTCATATATTTATTTGCTTAGGGAGTATTTTGACAAAATTATTTTATGCCTACTACCATAGCAACTAATAATATTATTTTCTCCAAATGTTAGAATTCATATTAGAAAACTGTTTTTCAGTATTATTAATAATTTAACCTCCATTTGAAATTTTTGTCATATATCAATAAGTGAAAAAGTGAGATGAATAATTATGTATTTATAAATACATGTGTAATAATACAGTTATATCTGTGGATATATATGTGTTTGCAAGAGCTTAGATCATCTGCAGTAGGATACATAAGAAATAAGTGATAATGTTTTTAGGGTTTTTTCTCCCCTTTTGGGCAGCTGGGGTACAGATACTTACCTTCCCTGTATGCCTCATCTATCTTTTGAAGTTAGTGCGATATGTAGATATTATGAGCTTTAAACATTACAGCCTATTAATAATAGCTATATATGATAATTTTTGTTGAAATAAATGCGAGACAAAGTTTAGTACTTTTTATTGTTATCCAATGGCTATTTTAGCAACTGAAAAAGATATATCCAAAGGCTTTTAGAAAAATTCATCTGAGAATATACTGGTTCAAAAACATGGATTATATTATTGCAAGAGCTGCAGTATAAGTCATTATTAGTGAATCCTTGCTGGTAACCTGAGGCCGTTGGTGGTAATAGTATTTTGCTGTGTGTATCAGTGTCCTCTGTGAATTGTGCACACTCCTGCATGTTATTTTGCAGTCACTATTGAGCTCGTGCATTATCTCGACTATTTGATTCACATCCTTAGCTCCCCTGCCACCTGCCTCTTAATCATTTTTCTACTCATTAACAGCTCCAATGGGTTTGGTCATAAAGAGGAGGCAAAATGCAGATAAATTATTTGTTATTGCTAATTGCACTTATAAAAAAGTTTTATAAGGAAAAGGTTAAGTATACTGATTAAAATGAGATGTCTTGATAAATTTTATTTATTTTTAAATTTTCATGCCTTATTCTTTCATGTCTATGCACTCTACTTATTACTAACTACTATTTTTCTGCTTTGCTGTGTATATATATATATATGCATGTATATATACTCCAGAAAGAATTACATAGATGATTACTGGCCATTTATTCAACTTTCCAACATTAATCCCCAAATCTGGGCAATAAGAAATGTAGAAACAAATGCAGTAGCAGGTGTTGAAATGAGATGTTTCTGGATAGTAACAAAAAAAAAAAAAAACACAACAAAATTCAACAAAAAAATACATAAAAAGACTAAGTAAAGGCTGCTGGCATGACCCAAGAATGAACAAACGGTCAAAAAGAAAAACAAGGACTAATTGTTTAATGAACTTGTTCAAGTAACTGAAAGGAGAGTGAGAAAACATTCATAGATATGAATAGAATGAGCAAGTGAATTGACACTATAGTGGATACCAATCTTTCAGTAAGAGCCCAATATCTATTAATCCTGTTTTCAGTTTAGCTGGGTGGTAATCTGTTTGTCCCCCAGTTTTAATATTTATAGACCTTGACTCTAGAGGTGGCATGTCATCTGGCACTGGCAAATCGAAGCATCACATTTTTCCTGGCAATGTTAATTGGTTCTCAGTGAACCTATGACCCAAATCAGGCCAATCAAAGCCAGTAGCACTGATTTTCAAGAACTTAAATGACTTTTTCGAGGAATCATCTTTTGTTGTTGTTGCACTAGAAATTTGTGGAATTTAACCAAAAATGGAAAATTATCTGTTGATGAGAATGTGTATGGTTCTATCTTTGACTGGGCCAATATCAGTATATTTATGGTGGCAAAATTCATTTTGTGTACAGTAAAGATGTATAGTAATTTTAAAAGTATATTTTAAAAAATGAAATCATTTTCTATCATCTTTTCTCTGTAAATGAAGCTGAAAACGAAGCTAACAGACTAGGGGTGGTTGGGTCTAGCCAAGAGGACTGAGAAAGCAAGACCTGCAGGATCCTGCTTTGGCCTAAACCAGCCCCATGTGAACCCATATCTACTCCTGGACTCTTCAGTTACATAAGCAATCAATTCTAGAGTCATCCCACCCCTTAAATTAGTTTGGGTTGAGTATTTATTGTGCAGAGAAGTACTAATTAATAGGTTTTACTCATAGTAGGTACTTACGGAAAGAAAGGTGACCTCATTTTTGTTCAACTAACCAGGAGAAACAGGTAAGGATGATGTCTTACAGAGATAACTTGAGAGCCATATCCTACAAAGATTCAGCCTAGCTCTGAGGGAGCCGCGAGGAACAACCTTTACCAATAGACAATAAGTGTAGCAGTTTTCCACTTGCAAACCCCTTGAAAATAGGAGTCTCTAATTCCTTCTGTAGGATCTCTAGACACAATCTGACACTGGTTTATATACAATTTTGTAATGGTAAAAGATTGAAATACTGATCTATGAAAAAATGTGGATTTCAGAATGAATTTAAAAAGTGAATAAAACTTAGGGGCAAGAGGACGAGATAGTGACATTCAGAGTAAAAGTATGTGAAATGCAAAATTGTGTCCATATCGTTGAAATCTCTCTGAACCTGTGTGACTGATGCCTGGAAAACATGGTCGATTTCATTTGTGACATTGAAACTTGCTGCACTGAAATACTTGGCTTCCATCACACTTTGAAATCATCATCCTATCCTATACTTGAACTTTTGGGAAAAGTTGAACGAGATAAAAAACTCTGAGTCATAGTGTGATAACGCAGTGCCAGGAAGCTATGACCTCTTCAGAAAAATGGGACAGTGACATCAGTTTGCAGAGGGTCACTAGTTTTTGTTCAGGGTGGTAAGTTTTTGTGCACTGTTCTGTGAGATGCTTCTTACATGAAATATGAGACCAGAACTCTAATGTTAAGAGTATTATAAACAAACCTATGCAATGAAGTTCTAGCACATGACTGGAAGTGATAAGCTAATAAGATTATGAACCAACTAAACAGATCCTGAAGCCATACGATGACATCATGAAATTTTAGAAGACACAGCTGGTTTCCCGTGATATTTTTGCAGTTGAAAATATGTAGCATCTGGTGTTTCGCTTATCATTCTTTACTGAAGTAGTCGTCATCTTAAGTTTCTTTTTATCATGTAGATGTGTTAAGTTTAAAAATAATGTTGGAAGAATTTTGTACAGCACTCCATTCAGTTTTGAGTAAAAAATAAGCAAAATTACTATTTTATAAAGAAGTTACTTGTAAATGTTGGGCAATGTCTTGAGCCCGACTACCTACAGTAACCAGTTTTGTACTCTTGAAGCATGATTACCTAGAGAATGATTGTCTCTTATCAAGTGTGGAACATTCTTCATTCATTTTTATGTGTTTTCAGTAAAGGGAAGTAAGGTAACATATAGGTTAAGAGTTCTGGCATTAAAGTAGGCTTCTTTGTTTCAAATCCCAACTTTATCGACTACTAGATAGGTAACTTTGAAAAAGTTACTTAATCTTTCAAGTTCCAGTTTTATTCACCTATAGAATAGTAATAATAGTAAATATTATCAAATAACAAAATATTTGTAAAGTGTTTTGCACCATGGCTAGCCCTAAGTAAATATTATTTATTATTAGTCACTCACTTAACAAATATTTATTGAAGTTTGTATGTGTGCAGAGGTTTGTATAATCCCTGAGAATCCTCAGTTACAAAGAAATAGTCTCTTAACAATTAACTTGTGTGTAGAGATACTCCTGACATTTTGAATGTCTGATACCAACGGGCAAAAGTTTGTGACCCTCAACTAAGAAGATTCCTGGGAATCTTTCATGCTAAATGGAAAAGTTTAGTAACATCTTTATGACCTAAAAAACAATACAAATAATGAACTGAATGTCGTTATTAAAATTTAGTTCTAAATGGTAGCTACGATGCAGGAGGAGGCATGGGAACATATTCTAGCACTCAGTCTGCTCCTAGCAGAGAAACCTAGGCCCATCTCACTGGCTCCACCTCTGGCTTCACTTTATTCCATTTTTGCTTGTTCACCCCCTGCCACAGTTATGGCTGCAGGCAACGTTTCCTCTGAGGCAGCTCCACCACCCCTGCCATGTGTCATCTTATCTCCACTGTTCTACCTGAAATACTGTCTCTACTGACTGCTTCTTTAGTTGGTCCCAGATCTGTCAAAGTCCCTTCTTCCAAGAACTTACGGTTTATCAGGAAGAAGGACATATTGAAGTATGACCATATTCAAGCTTGGATTAAGTAAGTACGAACAAAGAAGTATAATAAACATTATATAGGAAGAAAATTTTATACAGAGAGTGGTATTTGAGCTGATTCTCCAAGTTGACAAAGAGATTTTGATAGACAAAGAATAAAAGGCCACTTAAGGCTACAGTAATGGTAGAAGCTACTAAGAAGGTCATCACTTCGCTGTTCTTTCAATAATACAAAAACCCTAAGCCAATGAAGTCTTTCAACATGATGATCTAGCCCCTTGTCTTTTAGAAGCCATATTCAGTCAGTTTTTCCAAGTATATATCTGTGAATGAAGCTTTGGGTGCAAGAAGAAACTAAAGGTATGGTTTTATTTGTGTCCATTAGTTACTTGCCCAAATCGTTGGAAGTGGTAGATGTTTACACAAAGCTCATTAAAATAAGCGTGCATGTGTTAGGAGGGGATCACTGTGAGTGTATGTGTATGAGAAGTCTTCAACAATTCATGGAAAGTGCTCATTATGAAAGAAGTATACATCAAGTTCAAAGTTATTTACACCAAAATAAACTTATACTTTAATTCCATTTCCCATGAACTTGTTGAAGTGTCCTTGAAGTCTCCTACACACACACACACACACACACACACACACACACACACAACATTTAAAGTAGGAATTTAGAAACTGGATCTAGCTTAAATTCTAAAATAGTCTAATTCCTATAAAATAATAGAATATAGTGATAATATGAGTTATTTCTATTTTCTACTGTGATTAGCTACTGAATTAATTGTTTTCCATGTCAGAGATACTGTTTTCATATGAACTACCATAGGCTAATTCTGAAAGCATTTACACAGTATTTGAACTTTAATTACCAACTCTTTTATTTTGATGACTTGATTAATATTGCTAATCCTCATTACTTACCTGAGTCTTAAAGGCATGGTGCCTTTGATCCAAAAGATATTTATAAACAGGACATGACAAAATGAGACAGTTCAGGCTCATGAGAGTCAATGAGAAACCTTTAATGTTATAACAATAACATTTCTTATCTCCCTTCACCAGAGTAGAACACAACCGAGCATGAGAAATGCATATGCCCAGGTTTTAACAGAGTCCATTACCATATTAGACTTAGCTGTGCTCAGTTAACTCTGAAGGCTCAAAATGTTGGCAAATGATCCAATGAGTGCACTTTATTGCCAAATGCTGTCCAAATTAAAGAGATTATTTCAGCAAATGTTTCATTAGTGTTTGACTTAACAGACAAACCACTATTTTCCCTGTGAGCATGTTTTAATCAAAATGGAGAAGACAACAGATGCTGTTTAATAGTTTTCAAATCTATACTCAAATTTCTCCTACTATCGAATTCATTTCAAGTTCCTTTAAAGGTGATATTAAGAATTCTTATGCCCAAATTATATAGCTCAGTTCACTTCACAGCTTTTTTGCTATTTTACGTCAATTCTCTTTCACACATCATTCAAACAGGATTAAATTATACATGCTTTAAACATACAATGCGTTGAAGTAATAAGAGTCAGCCTTGCTTCCTGAAAAGATTAATTAAGTGTACCAGTTCTTCCTCGGTAGAAAAAAGCTATAAATTTGATTCTTTAATACATGTCTGAGCTATTGCACCTAAAATGGGCTGGAAAAAGTATTGGTCACAGGTAGGACTATTCTGAAATCAGAATGGCTTATTCATATTATATAACTGACACTTGAAAAAGTCTGGCTGGAAAAAATAACCCTCTTTTGTCTCAAGTTATGTCTCAAATTCTCAGTCTTCAGTTCAGACCATATGAACTTTTTAAGGACTCTTCTAGGGAGTCTAACACATTAACTTGCCAAGTTACTAGAAGATATTAGTGTATCTGAGACATTAGTGTACCTGTGCTCCTGGAAGAGAGCAGGCTTCTGAAAAAAATGAAAGAAGTCAAGGGTTTCCATATTTGCTCAAGAAATGAAACCTTGAACAAATTTTTTCCCATAGTACTCTGAAATGTTGCTGTAGCAAAGGAAAGAGGATAATATATTTTATGTAATTTCAACACCATATAAAATGGAATTCTAGTATCCTCCAATGGTAGCAGAAACAAGAATTAAAGAAAATATGGCTTAAAAAACTCTCTGATAACAATTATTTTTCCTGAAAATTGGGAAAAGATGACCATTATTTAATCTTCCCTTCCAATATACAGTCTATTTTTTGAACTATTTCAGCTATTTAAAAAAAAAAACAGAAATTCTGATGCAATCTTTTTCTAGAGCATAGTCTGTGAACTGCTGAATTACATGTTTTAATAAGCAAGGAGGTTGTGAGGTTGAGAATTATAGTGTAGGTCTATGTATATCTAAGACATACAATGAGAAGTAGCATAAATTGATGGGAAGAGGCCTGGATTTGCCCCAGTACTCCCAAGTGTAGTACCAACTCTTATCTTCATTCGCTTTGTTCCTAATTATGGAGACATCCAGTCCTTCAGTTGTAAAATGGGAACCAATGCCTGAGTTACATTGTGATGATGAAACAAGTGACACGATGTATGCACCAACACTTTGGAAGTTATCAAGTGATATCTTTTGTCCTTGATTCCATGTCATATGTCATTGGATTCATCATTTAACGTTTTAAGATCTCTGAAACAGGGGTGTGTCTTACCACCACTGTCTGCGTCCGTCATGTGCCAGTGCATTCACATCACAATGTGCCTAATAGAGGTCAGCTGCTGGAAAAAAAAAAATGCAGCTAGTATTGGAGCACACTTTTAAGAAATCTGTGCGGCAACACAGTGGTGCAATAGTAATGCACTGCTCAAGCAATACTGGATCTAGGTGGGAAACTGCAATTTCAGTTCTCCTGTTGACCTGTAAATGCTGGGCACAGGGTACCCCTGATCCTGGCTATACGAGAAGGCTGTGGGAGGGTTGTGTTGTGGTGCGAGACTCTATAGAGGATGCTTCTCTCTCTCTCTCTCTCTCTCCTATTCTCATGAGGGACTAAATAAATTTAAAAGAAAAAAAAAAGAAAGAGAGAGAGAGACAGAGAGACAGAAAGTGAGAAATCACCCCCCAGGGAGTATGGCCACGCCGCAATCTGTTCTCCTCTATTCTCCTCTTGGGATCCTGGGCACACACGCACATGCGCCCGGAGTGAGTTTAAGCTGCCGGGTTTGGGACTCAAACCACGGTGGACTACATGGGAGTCCAGCGACATAGACATCACAATAACTGCTGGTCCCCCCTACAGCAAATTTTGAAAAAAAAAGCTTGAATTTACATAGAAAAAGAACATGCTGCATCAACACTTGTAGATGGCACAAAACATGAGGTTTTCTTTGAAAAAACAAACAAAACAAAACAAAACATTGCTGAATAAGTCAAAAGTGATTCTAGAGACACACATTAAATATTAAAATATTTTATGAATACCTTAAAAAGTACTTAACTTACATGTTTTTTATTTATACATAAGTTTAATAGAATTCATTCAGTCATTATAAAATTAGAATTCTTTGTAATAAGAAAGTAGTATGTCATAATTCTATTGTACAAGTGATTGCAATCTTCTTTACTGGGAGTACCTGAAATGATTGACAGTGTCTTAGAGTCAGAGACATACGGTGCAGAAATTTACAATTTTACTGTGAGATATAGGGCACCTAAAAGAGTGTTGCAGTAAAAGTGAGTTAGGAAAAGGGCATGCATTGGTACCTAAAGTAAGGTCGGCACATCTTACAACTTGTTTAAGGCTGACCTTGATACCAAGGAAGAGACATGGACATGATAACAACAGCTACTAAAAAAATCCCAAAAAGATCTGAGGCTCTTACAGAAAAGCAGATTTTACCCCATGGAAAGAATCTGAATCAGCTTCCCATGGGTAAGACACTATTCTAGTCCAATGCATTGACACATTAGGGATCACTGAAGCCTCCTGGAAAGCTCATAACATCTACAAAAATGATTTAATGACAAGATGTTATAATGAGTGTACAAAAGCTAACAAGTGATAACCCTAAGAAAAAAGGCATGATGGTAAATTCATCTTTCATGTTGTAATTAAAAAACCACTTCCTTGAAAGAAGAAACCTTGCCTGGAACCCCCAAAATATGAACTGATGCCTCCTTTCCCATCAAGATACATTTTAACTATATCTTTATTTTTAAAAAAAATCAAACTAAATATTAGCTCTATCCTCCAAAGTATGTCAAAAGAAAGTAACCATGGATTTATAAATTTGGTATCAAGAAAACGTGATACAGTATACCTCAGGTTACTTAGTAAATCATTGATAAAAAAACAAATATGTTAAATGTAGTTTGCATATAAGAATCACAAGCATTAATTTGGAAGCAGACAGTTTGTAAATAAGATTAATGATGCTCTAACATTGTAAGTATTAATCTAGGTGATACAAAAGATAATGACTGTATTAGAGACTTCTTTTTTTTTTATCTACCACACCCATCTCACCCTTCTGGTTTTACCAGCTCTTTTCACAAGTTTGGGAATATTAATCCTCTGTACTAAGTGAACTTTCCCTCACCTCCCCTGGCTATGAGCGATTAGACCAGAGGCAAGTATGTTCCCATAAAAATAGTAGTCCACTGCCCGGTCAATAGTCAGGCAAATTTTCTCTTTTGAGGATTGGACAAATAAATAGGGTCTGAGTCAATAGAGAACAAAGGTCTATCATCAGAGAGCCCCAGGATAAACTACTGTCTCCTGAAGGCTGGTAGAACAACAGTTTCTTATATTCTATGAGGTTTACAATATAGAAGTTCCTTTTTAATCTAGTTAATTGGCTATGTCTCTCTTCCAACAACCAGAAGAGTCGTATCCACTTATTTATTTAAGAATAAGTACATTTTCCATATCCCAACAAGGTCAGTATATCATATACTAGTTAGTAGCGATTAGGCAACATTCTAAGAGCCAGAATACGATCAACTTTAATTAATGCAAAATTCACTCAAGTTTAATGACCCTTGGATGAGTTATTCATTTTATAATCTGAAATAGTTGCTGTGTTTCAGACATTTTGGGTCCTGTTCTCTACTGGATACTTGACTCTACATTCTTTCTTGATTATGACCCAGTCTCAACCTCATAAAAGATTTTTCTCTGTCTAGGTCCTCAAGCATTCATAGTAGATCCACTATTGTCTCCACTAAGTCCCACTCCCGTGTTTCCTTTGTGGAAGGGTTTGGAATAAAGAGGTGAACCTTATTAGGATGGGAATGAATAAGCAGTTACGATTCAGAGATCTATAGTAAACACTTCATGAATGTTATTAGTGGCTTGAAAATAGAAAGGGAGGCCAAACACACAATAACAACAATAACAAATAACACAAAACGAATCCTCAAGACCTTCTGTGTGACAGGCGGGGTAGGGTACTGTCGTGCAAGGCTGGGGCCACATGGGAGGGCTAGGTGTGAATCCTGCAGCAACATGAACAGGCCAGGCATGGTGGTGTGTGCCTGTAATCCTAGCTAACTGGGAAGCTGAGGCAGAAGATGACAATGATGAGACCTTGTCAATAATACCTCTCTCTCTTCCTCTCTGTCCTTTTCTTGTCCCCTCTCTCTCCCAAACCAAAAATTACGTAAGCGAAAAGGGGAGACATAATAAGTTAACTCAATCCATGCTATTTATTAACTTGGCTATACATGTTGTTATGATTTTCTTCACATTTTAGTATATTAATTAAAATACAATGAAAATTCAGATATAAGCCTTTGGTTACAGCAGAAGCTCTTGCAGAATGACATACCGAACACCACTCTAGTCTCTTCTCAGTTTGTTCTCTGGGTTAATCGAAGCTGAAAAGCTGAATGTTATATACATTTCTCAACTCAGGTGAAGCTAAGATTTTGCGTGTAACCTGGTTTCTACCGATCAAATGCACTTCCATGAGGCATGGAAGATGGCTATGCACATTGAGAGACAGAATCGACAGGGCTGCTTAGCAAGTAAGCTAGCTGAAGTGTTTGCTTGTGCTAGAGTTGTAATGGGAGTTCTGGTGTTTAGTCTCTATCTTCATTAGTTCTAAGTGGCAGATGGTGGGTGGAGTTTTCACTTGGCAGTCCCTTTGTGCATCTGGACATTTCTCCTATACATCATCTTGGTCTGTTTCCCGAGTCCCAGCAGAGATTTTGTAGACTACCTTTTATGTTATAGTAAACTTGTTTCTTTCTAAACTAATGCTAGTGAATTTTATTTTCTGCAACCAATAACTATTGAAAATGTACTAATTGGTACCTGAAAGTGGATATTGCAAAGTACAGGTACCATGGATGTAGCAGAAGTGGTTGGACTGTATGTGGTGAGGGTCTGCTTTTAACATGGTAGAAAAATATTTGGTTAAGCTGTCTCTTGCTTACCTTGGAAAGCAGGCTATTTGCTGACTGAGGCTACAATGTTAAAGTAAATAGAACAAATTCATAATGTTGGTAGGTGGTGGTTCATTTTTTGCTATTTTCAGCAAAATCTAATGAACTGGATGAACTCAGACTAGAACTAACTATTTTAACAGAGGTGGAAGGAAGCAGGGAATTGCTAAGGGAGGCTTTCTGTGCCTAACTACTGCAATGAAGAGTTGAGTGATTTGGGCATTGCAGTGATGAAAGAGTCACCTGTTCTGTACCTGAAATTGAAGAAGTTTTAAGCTGTGGCCATGAAACTTCAAGCTTAGCAGGAGGTAAGACTCTTTGCCTTGTCATAAAGCAGCAGTGATATTTCTGGCAAGAGGTGATAAATCGTATTGCTTCCCTACCTAAACCTATTATTTCAGAGGATCTCAAGGTAGCCATCATTAATTTAAGGGTCAGGAAGATGGGAAGAGTACAGAGCCCAGTAAATAAAACCAAGGATCTACAGGCATGAAAACCACGTCAGGGTAAGAGTTCTGGCTAGGTAGCTTGTACAAGGAATAGAATGGAAATAAATTGACCCTCTTTTGTTCTTAATTTCCCCCAAACACCCTAGACTTAATTTGTAACAGTCTATGATTGTTAAAACTCAAAAACAATTCCTATGCTGCAATATTTCAAAGTCCACAAAGTTTCCAAGGAGAGTATTCTTCCCCATCCCCACTTCAGATATATGTGTCTAGGAAAATTGTCAAGAGTGAACCCCAAGGGGCAGATCTAGGAACTACAAAGGCAAGGAAGGGAAGAAAACAGAGAGAAAGAATGAGAAACCACTAGATTGACCAACCAAGGAACTTCCTGCAGTGCTAGGACAGAGAGTCCTGGCTGTTCCTGCTCAGTAGGTTTTGATAATTATACGGAATAGTGACTAATGTGTGTTCCTTGTTCTCCCTTTTCCAAGTGGATAGGCTTATTGCAAGGATCCTATTCTTTTACTACCATTGAAAGTTTATATGTGCTGCTGGATAGAATATGTCCTTAGTTTATTGGTTGTTAGCCTACATGGAACCCCAGCTAGCCTCTTACAAACTTAGGCAGTAGATTTAATGCAGTAACTGGAAGACACTTAGGTTTTGTTCCCATGGAGGAGGGAGTGAGTCTGTTCCATGTGTGAAGGAAAAGAGCATGCATGTTTGCCTGGGAAACCCAAGAGGCAGACCATGGCAGACAATTCTAATGGCCTACTGTTGTAGCTTTAAAATATGTCCACAAATTATTTGATATTCCTCCGTTCAAGATGACTTTCCCCTTGAGAGTGGAATGAACTTAGTGACTCACTTCTAATTAATAGAGTAAAATGGAAGTAATGTGTGTGAATTAGGAGACCAGGTCATAAAGGACCATGACTTCATCATTGCTCTCTCTTGCATAGCTTGCTGTGTTGGAAGTTAGTTGTCACATTGTGAAGACACTCAAGCAGCCTGTAAAGAGGCCCATGTACAAGGATATAAGTCCTCTTGTCAATAGCTATCTGAGGGAACTTTCTTGAAATTCAACCCTTCAACCTAGGCAAACCTTCAGATGATTGCAGTCCCACCAACACTCTGATTGCAACCCCATAAGGGATCTGTCAGAACCATCCAGCTAGGCTATTCCTGCATTCTTTCCTTCAGGAACTAGAGTGTTTCTTGTTTTAAACCACTAAGTTTTGAGGTAATTTGTTATGCAGCAATAAGAAATTAAAATAGAGGGTTCCAACTATTCTACATCCTTGCCAGTTCTTGTTTTCATGTATGTTTTTCAGTTACAACCATTCCTTATTTATGTATTTATTTATTTATTTATTTGTTTTTGCTATAGGGTATGTGTGCTCACCAGAAAGACAAAGACAGACAGAGAGACAGAAAGCGAGAAATCATTCCCCAGGGGCATGGCCACGCCACAATCCCTTCTCCTCTATTCCTCTCTCAGGATCTTAGGCACACACGCACACGCGTCCAGCTTGAGTTTAAGCCACCAGGTCTGGGACTCGAACCGCAGTCTACTACATGGGAGTTCAGTGTCATAGCCATTACACTCACTGCTGGTCTGAGTTACAGCCATTCCTATTGCGTGCAGTGATATCACACTGTGGTCCCTAATGGCTAATTATATGGAACTTTTTTTTTTTTTTTTTAATATAATGGGTTGTTTATTTCCAGCAGGAGTGAAAGCTAGAGAACCATGGCAACCAATGTAGTCAGAGAGATGTGAAAGGGACTTACACTCTTGGAAAAAATATTGAGGGGGAAAAGGTGGTAAAAAGTCCTGAAACACTGACTAACAGTTCGAGGCAATTTAACTTCTCTGCTTTGATTCCAGTAGAGGAGAATTTGTTGCGTTCACCACAATTCTTTCTTTTTTTTTCTTATGTGCTTAACATAAACCTTTCTTTTTAGAAATGTCTATTTACATACTTTCCTCATTTTAAAAATTAGATATTTGTCCTTCTATTATTGAGGTATTGTCTTTATATATTCTTGATGTGAGTCCCTTAGCAGATATATAATTTACGAATGTTTTTTTTTTTTTCCTCATTCTGTGGGTTGTCTTTTTACTTTTTTGATAGAATTCATGGAAGCATATAAGGTTTTTAATTTTATTTTCTCCAATTTACCTATTTATTTTTCTTTTGACACTTAATGCTTTTGGTGTTGTAGCTAAGGAGATTCTGCCTAACTAAAATAATGAGGACTTATTGCTATAATTTCTTCTAACAGTTTTGTACTTTAGTTCTTACGCTTAGGTCTGTGATCCATTTTGAGTTAATTTTTGTTTATGGTGCAAAGGAAGCAAATTTCATTCTTTGCGTGTGGACATTCAGGTGCCCCAGCACCATTTGTTGAAAAGACTATTCTCTCCCATTGAGTTGCATGACTTCTTGGGAATGTGTGCACACGTTAGAAAATAAGTGTGTATTTGAAGGGATAAGTAATTTCGGTTTTGCTTTCTGAAAAGATAAATTATACACAATTTTTATGTTTCTTAAACTAAATACATCTGAAAAAGATGTTATTGCCTGTATGTCTTTTGAGAGTAAAACAATTTTATAAATGGTAAGTGTGTATCATGTTTTTTTTTTTTTCTTAAAGATCTGAATCATTTGGAAAAATGGATGTGTTGAGGGGTATCTGAATCAATTCCTAAAAATTCAAGGATCATGTCCTTACTGAATTGATTCATAATATGAATATACTTTTGTGAAATCCTTTAAAGAAACTATTATTTTCATTTTTGATAGAATTGCTTTAAAAATCTACATATTCCATTGCTTTATAAAAGCTTAGGTTTCCTGGGAACCAGCAGTTAGCGTAATGGCTAGGTCGCTGGACTCCCACGTAGTCGACCACGGTTCGCGTCTCGGACCCGGTGGCTTAAATCTCACGCCGGGCGCGTGTGCGTGCGTGCCCAAGATCCCGAGAGGAGAATGGAGAAGGGATTGCGGCGTGACCATCCCCCCTGGGGGGTGATTTCTCGCTTTCTGTCTCTATGTCTCTGTCTGTCTGGCGAGCGCACGCACCCTATAGCGAAAACCTCTCCAAAAAAAAGAAAAAAGAAAAAAAAAAAAGCTTAGGTTTCCTTGTAATATTTGCTTTCAGTCATTTAGCTATATTAAATTGATACCTCATCAAAACTGACAGGTTTTCCTGGCTTTCTTGGGTTTTGAACCATTTAACTCTACCAGAAATTTCCTTGTTTTCAGAAGGAATGAGAAGGCATCATCCACATATCCACTTAATCTATCTGCCTTTAACTAGCACATTATCAGCAAAGTATATGCAATTGTTTCTGGCCTTTTTTTTTTTTTAATATCTGGTTTTCAGGATGCACTCTAGTGCAAAAATTGAGTGCCGTGCTTTTACCAGTGCTCACCACTCAAGACCCGCTGTAAGTTAAAGGGCTCCAATCTCATTAGGGTAAACTGCACAGTAACCTGCAAGGAGAAAGTCTAAATGTCTTTAGCATAGCTCTTTCAAACTTTTCAAAGAATTGCAGCACATCCCTCTTGCTATCTCTTCAGGTGGGTGACTGTTCAAACAAAGACTGGGGTAGATTTTGTAGTTCATAAGAAACTGGGCATGGAAGAATTAAAGAGCATAACCCTGAGCTTCTACAGCTAGAAAGATGTTTGGGAGTAACTAACATAGAAGTACTTCAGTGTTCTAGGGAAGACTTTTTTTAAAGCTTACTCAACCCAAAATTTATAGCATTTTATTTCTGCCATAAAAAGAGTTTACATTTACGGTCCACCATGGAAGTTAATATAGAGAAATAGTTGTAACTACGGTGTGGTTAATGAAGACACAGTACATAAAATGTAAACTTTGCTGATTCCTTAATTGAGAGAATAAGAGCCAGACACATGAAAGTGGTCTTTATAGCACAGTATAAACAGCCACACAAATAAAATCTCAGATTTCATGAAATTTATGTTTTTCATGCTAAGAAAATTTCTTTAACAATGGTATTAAATACTCAAGACCAGCTCCATTGCACAGTGGTTAAGCACTGTGCAGAGGAAGCTGTAGCCCACATGGCCAACCAGGGACCTAGTTCAGGCCCCACCAGCTTGAAAAACAGGATGTACTCGTGTGCAAGGATCTTGAGAAGATGGAGAACTAGAGGTAAAAGGATCGTGGCATTACTAGGCCGCACTGGGGGTTCTCCCTCTTTCAGACACATGCTCTCTGGCATTTAAAAAAAAAAAGATTCATCTTCTCTAGAGCTGTGCTAACAGCAGAATTTTCAAAAAGTTGATGGAAAATGTGTATTATGAAACAAATATGCAAGGATTTCTTTTTGATGTTGTTGTTTTTTCACTAAAACAGACTTGCACTTTAATTCCAGTTTTCAAAAACCTTCCAAATCCTTCATCCGGTCACAATTAGCGACATGTGGCTATTGAGTACTTGAGTATAACTAGGCAAATGGAGCTGTGCAGTGAGTATAAAAGACATGCTAGATTGTGAAAACTTACCAAGGATAAAAGAATGTCTGTAATACTTTTTTTAATGTGCATACATCAAAAGTATATTTTGAATATATTGGATTAAATAAAGTGCACTATTAAAATTGACTTTTCCTGTTTCTTTGAACATTTAAATGTGGCTAGTAAAAAATTTTAAATTACATATGAAGCTCAGATTTGTGGTTTGCTTTGTGTTTTTACTGGACAGTGTTTCCTGAGGCAATAGCATAACTATATTGGGATTCCATTTATCTATGATTTAGTTTACATATTTTCCCCTCAGGTGTCAAAGTTCACTTCACAGTGTATAATATCCATTTTGTACTTCTTTATACAGTGTGTATTTTTGTTTCCTCACACTTCTTGCTACTAAATAGTTTCTTCTCCTGAGAACCCCCTTCCCAATTTTATCTACTTGGCAAATTTTTCTTACCTTTTTAAGGCCAGCTGAAGCATTATGTTCTCTGTAGATGTGCTGTGAACTCTCTCACCCCAGACCCAGGCCTCAAATAAAAATAACCATTCTGTCCTCTGAGTTACGACAGTATCTTGGCCAATATCTGCAGAAGACCTACTGTTTGTTGAGCACAAGGGTAGGTGGATAGAGGTGTCCGTGTGAGCAAGAAGGCTATGGATCGCATACCTGTTCTGCTCATATCCTAGTATAGTGAGAGACAAGGAAATATCCAACCAAAAATGTTTGAAAAATGCTCTATAGGAGAGATTTAGGAAACACACAAAAAGCATCTTTGTGGTGGACAGGTATACTGAGCATGAACTATAATCATATGGTCCTCACCCTGGACTTATAACAATACTCATGTGTTTAAGTATATAAACCAATTGGCATCTGTTTCACATCACAAATGGCTCAGATGAGAATTAGCTTCAAAATACAATTTACAGAACAGACATTCTTATAGTACGTATATGGCCCTGTATCTTTGCAATGACTCAGTCAGGAAATTTAAGTATTATTTTTTTAAAAAAATAACAGCAACAAAACAGTCTCCACACAACCAGCATGATTAAGCAAAAATAAACTCCATAAGAAACATTTTAGCACATTACTTAACTCTAATGGTCTATCAAAAATAGTGCAGGACTTCAAAGACTGGATTTTGATGGGGTTGAGAATATAGATTAATAATAAGCATGCATCTTTGTTAAGTCATTTGACATACAACAGTAGACTTTTTGACACGAAGCGGGAGGGTTGGAGTAACACTTGGCTTGTTGAGCAATCTCAGTGGTCCAAATCTCAGTTTAGAGACAGAAGAATGCATTTAAAAGCAACATTTGAGTTGTCCAAATATCTGTCCCAAAGTCCACGTGCAGTAAGGTGCATGTGCCTTACTCCTCATTGAGCACATCAATCTCTCTTATGGAACCTACTTATAATAGTTTACTTTAGACAGAACTGTGACAAGTAAGGCTATCTGGATTTCCAGTCTGCATAAGCCTAGAAGCTGCCAATCAGATGAGGGGAACAGTAGAGGCAGCTCTGCTGGTAACAGAAAGGGCAGCAGATTGTCTGTCAGAAAAGATGGAGGGAGAGAAACAACAAAAGGCAGAGATAATCACTAAGTCACAGCATCCTGAAGTCGTTCAGTGCAGCAACTGATAGCTTATATACCTCCAGGGAACATCCTCAACACCTAGCTACAAGTGGGATATAGAATAGGAACTTAATGTGTTTTAGAACCCACTATAATAATTACTTGTTATAAACTGTCACTGAACTTACAAGCTAAGTGATATATAGTGATTAAATGTATAAAATAAGAAAAGATATCATAGATCGTCTAAGAAAAATTGACACTGAATTTTCCAGAAAATGCCAAATGAAGTCTAATAAACTGCTTAAGACAAAAAGAACAGGGACATTTATAACACATTTTAGAAAATCATTGTATAATAGCTAAAAACAGTTTTTCAAAAGAGAAGCTTGACTCCTCCCCCCAAAGGCAAAGCTCCAATTATGCTGATCATCACTTGGTTGGACAGTTTTGGTAGGTAAATGATGCACTACAGAACAGTAGTTTTACTCATTTGCCTTGAGAAGGTTTCATACTATGGTACTTGCAAATAATATGCTATTATATGAGGTTCAAACTGTAAACCATGGCAACAGATTTACAGTTAATTCACTAGCAAGATGTAAAATAATTGTTCTAAAATATCCTATCACCATTAAGCAGAACATTGCTACCATGGGCCTGGCACTGTGCGAGATGATAGATATGTCAAGCATTAATTTGAAAAATCACTTTTACTTTCAAGATTGTGAAGGTAACCCAAAACTCATTCATATTTTCAAAGGTTAAATGCAATTTTAAATGCACAACTCAGCCATTACATAACAGGCACAGAATACAGTTTTATGACTTGGAGAGTGCTTGTTTTTAAAAGTGCATTAGCAACTGTATTTCCGAATGCCATCAACTTATGAGGGACGTGAAAACCTACATGTGAGATAGGAATGCTTCATCCACTCATTCGTCTTATGTAATAAGTGTTGTAACACAGGCATACCATGTCAGGGTTTAGGGTGAGACTAGGCTGTACTTCAGCGTTTTTGTGTCAAGCAAAAACAATTTCAGCAACGCATTCGCTTCCTCCTCGTAATTTTCTTTCATAGCGAGTTAGGAACTGCTAGATGCTGAAGTCAAAAAGAAACCCGACACCAGGGGAGGTGTTGAGGGGGCGTTAATAGTTCCAGTTAGATGTTTGGGGAGCGCTGCGGATACGATTTTAAAAGAGCAAATACCAGGAGAAGGGGAAATTATGGTTTCGAATGACTCTGTCTCCTCCCTCCACTTTCTCGCTTCACCAATCTGTAGCCCCCCCCGGTTTAGAGGCGGGTTCAGCGAGATTAGGCTGCAGGAAGCCCACGGGCTCTGCCACGCTGCCGCCCCGGCCTCGTGATGTAATTGTTATTTCTCATTCGCAACCTGCACCGCGGAGGGCTGCCGGGGAAGTGGCAGCCCTGCTCCGTTGGCCGTGTCTTGTCGGGTCAGATCCTTCTCGGGGATGATGTAGATTTCGCTGACAGATTCCGGGGGAGACTTCGCTGTGACAAAGCAGCTGAAGATTACCCCGGCTCCTGGTCCTGCGTCCGCGCGGGGAACGGAGCGGGGCACTCCTCAGGTCTCGCTAGTTCTCCTCTGGGCGTCATTCCAGTGCCTACTACGTGCAGGGCGTGGGGTCAAAGCGACCTCGAGTCAGTGCCCCTGCTCTCCCCCGCCTTCCCCAGATTAAAGCCGGACACACTGATTACAAGGAGGTGGAAGTTAGGGGTGGTGAATGGCAGCCAGGGGAACGCGTGTTGTGGGGTGAAGAGGGAGGAGGGAGACGCTTAAGGCGCCAGTGCCCAGGCAGGGACCCTGGGGAGTCCAGGGCGCCCCGGTCTTCAGGTTGCACCCCAAACGTGAGCCCTTCGGCCGGGTAACGAGAACGGTCCCCGGGGCCCCAAGGAGGAGCTGTCCAGGAGCCCGAGGCGGCCGGGGGCGGCTGGACAGAGCCGGGAGCCCAGGGGGACTCGGGCGCGCCGAGCACCCGCCTCTCCTGGCCGACGCGATACTCCCCCTGCCTG
>NW_006159884.1:111034-111285 GCF_000334495.1 Tupaia belangeri chinensis
CCCCCCCCCCGGCCTGCAGCCAGCAGCCCCGACCCGGCCACCCCGAGGGCGGGCGAGGAGGGAAAAACGGAATAGAGGGTGCCCCCGCTGCCGCCAGCTGCCTGGACCGAGCGGCTTGCTCTCGCCCCGGTGACAATGGGAGGCAGGGGAAGAAAAGGGTTAAGAAACTTGGCTGAAGAGCTGAATGGCGTGGAGCGGCGAGGGGAGGGACTGGGCCGCGGCGGGCTCGGCGGGGGGGGGGGGGGCGCGGG
>NW_006159884.1:122333-134464 GCF_000334495.1 Tupaia belangeri chinensis
CGGGCCCGACCGGGGGCACCCGGCCGCCGGGCCGGGGTCGCGCCCGCTCGGCTGCCCCTCGGCCCCGAGTTCCAGGCGCTTTTCGCCGCGCCGCTGCTGGTCCTGCTGCCCAGGGCGTCCTGGGCGGCGCCGGGCGCAGCTCCCCGCCTTTCGCCCGGGTGCCTCCTGCCCTGCGTTTGCTCGATTTCCAGCTGGGAAAAGTGCCTAGGTAGAGGGTAGAGGGCAGCTCCCCTGGCCCCCGCCCGACCCCCAGGCCCCGCCGTGCTGGGCCAGCACTTGGCAGGGCCCTCCGGAGGGCGACGCTCCTTGCACCCGAGGCCTCAGCCATCCTTTTGCCCCTGAGCCAGGATTCTGGCTCACATTTAGGGTGAGCCCCGGGGAAGTCCTGGGAGGCGTTGGGAGGCTGCCTTTCTCTCTTCCATGTCCTCCTTGCTGCTGTTGAGCATTGTTTGGAGAAGGGTTTCTGTTGAAATATGTTACATACCCGCCATCCTTTCCAAAGTAGTTTCCAAATTTTAATCAGGAGTTGCCGTTCAGTCTGAAGGAACAAAGGAATCAAGCATGTCTTAGAGCGGACGAGCAGGGAGTCTGACACATGTTGATCTCTGAAGCATTCCAGGAGTTTCTATTCCCTACCATGTTAGTAATTTAATTAGGTTCTGAAGGTAGTAAAAGAACAGAAGAAGTACTTTTTTATGTGCTTAAAATATTTTTTAAAGAGACATTTTATTTCTGGAAAAAATCAAGACGTTCTTAGGTACAGGGACTTTTAACTGAGTTGGTGAACTGAGGTGGAGTTTGTCTCCGGTAACGTAAATGATTAAATGTGAGATTGAGAAGGAAATAACTGGCTCTAGAGGAAAAGAGACCATCTGTAGGTGTCGAAAGTATAATAAAAAGGGTTATGAGGTTACAAGTAGTGAATGCACGTTATATTTCTTGGGGGAATGTGTGAAACAAGGGGCTTCGGTAATCCTCCTTTAAAGTTATGAATTGCATGGAACCTGCTTATTAGTGAATCATAGGTTTAGCAAGTGGGTGGCAGCTTCCAGATGGAATTATTCATTGTGTTATCATCAGTTTGCCACCTTTGTTGAAGAGACAGGGGAATAAGTAGACTTTTTAAACAAGTGGTGCTTCATCTGCCTGGCGCCTGTGTGTGGACTACTGCCTGGAATATGTTGAAATGCTTTTTCAGCTTCCATTTAAGTAAGGTGTTCTGGTTTTGTCCAGCGGTGTGCTAAAGTCGATAGGGTTTAGCTAGTTCAGAAAACGGTGGCTTCATCACCAGTAATAACTTTTCTCTGCCTGGACTTAGGTCCTAGAGACAAAGGAGGAGAATTAATCAGTGGGAAGGCCACTACCCTGCAGGCTGTAGGAGTGTTGTCTCAAGTCTGTTTCACCCTGGTGAGGAAAGACTTCTTTGCAAACTCACCCTTATAGGTTGTCTGGGATACAAATAATATATATATATATATACACATATATATATATTAAATATATAAATAATATATACACATATATATATATTAAAAAAGAAAGAAAAAGAAAAGAAAGGGCTGCTTATTTTTGCCTTTACTCCAAAAAAGAGGTAGTTTTATAGTGCCTTTGAGGTAGTTGAAAAACAGGTTTAATGTCTATGGGAAATCTGACTTAGAACTACTTCTGACTTGTGTCTCCAAACTCTAAAGAACTTAGATTTTACTCATTTAAACACCCTAAAATATTGTACCTTTCTCCCAAAAATGAAGTGTGTATAGGAGAGGCTAGAGGCTCTTCTGACTCTTGCACATTTAAGAGCAAAACATCATGATTAAAAAAATAACCTATACTACCACCTAGAGTCTGTTTGTTAGTTTATTGCTCCCGAAGTTTGCTTAAATTGACATGTCTGTTGTGGTTCCGATATAGTCAAAAAATGATTAAGAAGTGTTGGCTTTCAAAGGCCATCCAAGAAAACAATTATTTAAGTAATAAATAGCAAGTGCCAGTTTACATTATCTATGCCACCTTTAGAATGGAAAATTATGACATATCAAGTTGAGTGGGCTATTCTCCAGAAGGTATTAATTCTAAAGATTAACACAGGGAATTTTCAGCCTGTGCTCCAGGTTAGCTCTGATTGCTTTCAGGACGTCATGCATTGTTATGAGAGAGTCAAAAAATCTTACAAAGTAAATGTTATTAGGACTTTTTGTAGTCCTGGTGGAACAAAAGCAATGTTACAAAAAAAAAAAAATAGGGGAACATTACAAGTACAAAATTTGGAAAACTCAAAACGTAAGAGAAAATGTAGGCTATAGTAGAGCTGTGTTTCAGGGCTGTGAAAAATAAAATCAATGTGAAGTAAAGTGGCAATATGTTTTGCTGGTAGAATGTCTGTAGCGAAGCAATCTATTAAATGGGAGACTTTTGGGAGGCAGCTTTGCTGCCATGTGGCTTATCACGTTATCCATGGCGGAAGTAATGTTCTTCCTTTAAATGGTGTAGCCTGAAAGAAAGATGGCCTCCAAGATCTTTAATTAAATACCAGTTGAACAGAGAGAACTAGAGCACTGTATTAATTCTGTCAAACATCACTATTTTAGAACATTGAGGACAACTAAAAATGAATTAACTCATATCTGAAAGCAGAGTTTTATGGAAGGTGACAGATGAGGCAAAATATGTCAATCTAATAGAACAAATAGGAAGAAGATAAGGAGATATGCCATCCTTGGCTCTCTGGAAAGATGAAGGAAGAAGGTTATTATTAGTTGCACAGAATCCATTGCAAACCAGTACTAGAAGATGATGACATGAAGTTAAGTTTAAATCAAACTGTGTTAGGATATGTGAGGTTAAAGGAATTGGGTCTTGAATGTTAAAAGCGAAAGAATGTAAGAAACTTAAAGCTCATGTTCTAAGTGTTCTGGAAAAGCCATAGCAGTTTTGTGTATCAGGTCAAAGGATAATTATGTGTAAGATAAAATTTAAAGCATTTCATCTTTATCAAGAAAAAATTGTTCACTTTAAATTGTGATAGGGTCAGATTTGGTTTTCAAACTTTACATTGCCTGATATGGTTAGTTTTTAAAGCAGAGGTTCTTAGAGGAGAAAAGGCATTCTAGTTTCTGTCTTCGCTCTCTCATTTCTCCTCTCCTTTTTCTAAAATAAACAATTTCTGCATCTTTGGATGTTTATGTCCATGAAAGTTGCCTTAGTTTGTAGCTTCCCTCCTTGGCGATGGTAGGATGAAGTTTCTTCATTCTCGTACTTTGCCATCTGCCCTTTCAAGGTGGTGGGTAAACAATCAGAATGAGTTTTGTTTTGTTTTTAATAATGACTTACTGTTAGACAAATGAAGACTGGGAGAAAAGCCTTTGCCATCCTAACAAAGCTGGGTACCCATGTCTTCCAGTGGGTAAAATATTTTTATTTAAAAAAAAATCTTGACTAATACAAAAAAGTCAAAGAAACAGTGTCAACAGAATGTGGTGGGAAGACTTACAGAATGTATGAATATGAATCTGAATTTTTCTGTATGCATTTCTTTAAGTCACAGTGTTTTCAGGGGACTGTCTGTAGGAACATGAGCAAACTCGTTCTGTAATATTTAGATAACACTACAATCAGAAATGTGACACCAGGATGGTCACTAAGACTTGAGAAGGTAATATCCAGAAGTGTCAGATGATGAAGCAGGCCAGTGGAATAAAACTGAGGATTATTTGAGGGGTTAGAATGAACAAAAAAGTAAATGGAGGAGAGAGATCTTATTTCGGATCCTGTTTGCATCTGATGCTGAAGCAGGGATGTGAATTGCTGATGGTAATAGATTCCCTTTTATGAGGCCAGCAATGTTACATAAATAGTGGTTTTTTGAGGGAGAAGAATGACAGGGGCCCTATCTGTGCATTTATACCCTTTGGTTTTGAATCCCTCTTAAATATATTTAAAGTAGAGGATCAAAGTTAGTATCAGGATGGAACTAGTAGTGATAGTTAGTTTGGAAGAAAATGAATTAATATTAGACCACTATTTCTTTAATCTGTTGCTTTTAAGAGTTGCAGTTATTCCAAAGGTCTTAGCTGACATAGATAACGGTGGTTTGAGTGCTTTGGTTTGCATGAACTGAAGATTTGTTTCATAGGATCTCTGGTAAAGAGAGTTTGATGTAAATAGCCACAGAAAAGATGCTCTCTTTTAGCGTATTATTTTATATTCAAGGGAAGTGGAAAATTGAGACCTTTGATGTCTTACCAGGATTTCTTTGTAAACTACTGTATTATATAGTACATCATTCCTCCCCTCCTCCAATTTTCAATTGATGATCTTTAATATGTAGGATTCTAAAGACTAGAGTTTATTTAGAACAGAACTTACCTTCCATTTTCCTACAGGTCTGAAAGATGGCTTTAATTTTTCACAGTAAATGTGCATACTGATGGTACGAGATTATACTAATCATCACTCTGTATCATTCCCTTTGAACTTCAGATTGATCTTTTAATATTACATATAAGTATTACAAAATCAATACATCTGAAATATAATTTTTCTTAAGTTCATAAAACATAGAAAAGAACAGGAATGAGTTAAATATAAATGTGATATATTTTACCATTATATTAGGATTTGGTTAAAATTTATACCTTGGATAAACAGGGATAATATTTAGCTTAAAAATCCAGGAGTAATAATGAAAAGTAGATTTGAGGTCATCCAATTGCCTACTGGTTAAGGCAGCTGGGTCCCACATGGCCGAATGCGCTGTTTGAGTCTTATCTGATGCATATATATGTGTGCCCAAAATCCCTGAAGGAGGAAGAAATAGAGGAGGGAAGAAGGTATTACAATGTGGACCTCTCCCATGGGACATTCTCTTTCTCTCTGATGAGTGCATATAACCTCGGACAAATAAAAAAGTAGGTTTGAAGAATCTATTGATAGAAGGCTGGTCACTCAAAAATGGAAGTAAAAAAGTCACTCTTTGAAGTTATGAACAAAGAAAAGGATCTCCACTTTATTTACATAGAAGTACTAAGTTTGTTTTTTTTTTTTTTTTAAGCTATCCTAGGTTAAGATTGAGTGTTCTTGAAGATAATGAATGAGTAATTACCTGTTAAAGATGATAGGACTTATCTGATTCATTTTTGGTTTAAACAACTTCAAGAAGAACCCCATCATATTTTGAGATGTTGGCTAGAAGGATGACTGTGACGTTGGTCCATTCTTTTTCTTCTCTCCTTCCCATTCTGCTTTTAATAGTTACGACTGAGTCCAAAAGGTTTTTGATAAAAACTTAGAATTGATGCTCTAACAGGGTTAATAGTTGTGTTTGAACTTCAAAACTAACATGATTCACTCTACTAAGAAAATTTTTACCTTCTTCCACCTGGGGGAATAAAAGCACTAAATTAAAACTTATCTTGACTCTTTAACTTCGTGTTATTTAGCAAAAATAATCTTTAAGGATGGAAGGAAGAAACCCTTATTTGCCTTAAATTCCAGGTCGCTGTGTGACTGTGCCTAGAGTTTCAAGAAATATTAAATTAGCAGCCTGCTGGGAATTTGAGTCATCAGCTTAAGATACCAGTGAGACCAGGACAGCTCTGAGTGGCCTGATGTTGGTGTTTATTCAGAGCTTTGGTGGACAGGATCTTCTCACCCTTGGACTTCTAGTTAAGAAAGTCATTTCCCAGTCACCTGTTAAGTTGTAGTTAGGGTTACTCCTACTTTTCAAACCTGTAATTTGCTAAGGGATTGAGGAAAAATTGGGACCAGCAGTTAACATAATGGCTATGTTGCTGGACTCCCATGTAGTTGACCGCAGTTCGAGTCGTGGGCCCCGTGGCTTAAACTCACATCGGGCGTGTGTGTGTACGTGCCCAAGATCCTGAGAGGAGAATGGAGGAGAAGGGATTGCGGCATGGCCATCCCCCCCTGGGGGAGGGGGGGGTGATTTCTCACTTTCTGTCTGTCTGTCTCTCTCTCTCTCTGTCTTTCTGGCGAGTGCACATGCCCTATAGCAAAAAGCTCTTCAAAAAAAGAAAGAAAAAAAAAAAAGAAAGAAAAATTGAGTGACCCATTGTGGAGCTCATGTTGTTAGTAGTCTGTTTTAAATATTTTACTAGTACATACTTGACTATTTACATGAGGGTACTAGGTGAGAGTGTGGCGATGAGCTTTAGGTAGTTAAGAGGAAAGCATAGCCAGTCATATGTAGTGGCTGTATGCAGTGCCCTCCACGGTGGCTAAACCAACTTCTTGTGGTTACGTGCCTTTAATATGGTGGAGTTTACCTGCGCTCTACAAATGTGTGAACATGTTAAATATGTTACTACATTTAAAAATTCAGAGGATAATTTAGCATTGCAATAGTAAGATAGGTAATTATGCTTATATACAATCTTAAAATGGTAAGAGTATTACAGTGTTGTGGTATTTAATGACATAATATAGCTAAGAGAACCTGACATGTAACCAGAATACAATCAAAATTTGAGAATTAGAATTTCAGGATGAAAAAGAGACTGCTCTTGAGGAATCTATCTAGAAATGGAGAGGAATGGAATCGTTGAGGGATTATAACTGGTTTGATTCCCGAATTTACATTTATAGTAATCTATAATAGAACAGTAGACTTACACACTGGAAAAGGAAAAAAAAAATATTAAGGAAAGGAGGGAGGACAGAAGAAGGTGGAATACATCAAGAGAAAGTATTTGGTAACATATGAAATGCCCCTAATGGAAAAAAAAGAAAGAGCCTCAAAATATATTAATCACAGTTGTAGTTTATTCCCTGAAGGGACTGTTTGTCCAGTGGGTCATGTAGGCTCAGGTTTGATTTTTGAAAACAACATATTAAAAAGTATTTCTGTTTTGTTATTCTACACTTTATTTTTTAGTTTAGTTTCTGCTACTAAATCAACATATGATACAGATAAAAGCAAAGTCCTTTTATCTCTCTAGGCAGCATCTGTGGAATGAGAAGGTTGGATTTGACTTTTAAATTCTGAAATTCTGACTCCATACACTAGGATATGCTGTTGTTGACAGGAAAGAGTAAAGATGTCAAGCCTGTGGTTTTAAAAGGAGTAGAGATGATTGGGTAGAAACTTGGAATATTGAAAAGTTGTTTAGTTTGCATTTTGCCTTCTCCTTTTGAAATGGGGAAAGGAAGAGAGCTGATATTCTGGGACAACTGCACTGTGCCTGGCCTTGTGCTGTCTGCCCTGTAAGCATTTCCTCCCGTCCCCTGTGACGGACAGGTATCATTTTCTCAAGTTTATAGATAAAGGAACCTAGTCTGAGAGATGCCCGCGTAACTTGCCTGAGGTCTCACAGCTAATTTCACTGATAATTTGATTTTTATGGGAATATGCCATCTTTCGAAGAGAAGGCCCGTTGCCCTCTGATTTTTCAGGAAGTCATTAAAAACCCTTCTCCCAAGCTGGTAGCCATGAAACTCATGCAGCATGTACAAGCCTGCCAGCCTGGGTTCTCAAAGATCTGTCACACAGGGAAGGGTCACTGTGGCCAAGGAAGACTCTGCGGCATTCCATGTCAGCTTTAGGGAAGAGGACTGCCTACACTTTCCAGGAGGGAACTGTGGTTCCCAAGGGCAGGAGTACAGACTCTTTCAAAAAAACTCTTGAGGAGACTACAGTTACTGCAGTGTTCTTTGAGGCAGTGACAACTATTTTCTTGATATAATTCATTGAAATAGCTTGTTCCTTGGGCTAACGATGTTTGTCCACTTCAAAGAGCAATTGTAGCAAATTCAGAGCCATAGTTCTTTCTTGTTGAAAAGTTACAACTTTTTACTATTAAGGTTCTTAACATAATATTTTTATTACCCCATCTTTATTTTCAGTAAGTTAAAGATTGCTTTGCTAGTCAGCTAGTCTCCCTACTACAAAGAGCAAACTGATAATGCATTTGTGAATGGAAAAAAGGGAAAGAAGATGAGTAGTTAGCCTCCTTTTAGGAGTAGAGTATGATCAGGAAGGGGATTTTTGAGTTGGAGAGGTTTGCAGTGTGTAGTATATTTACGTGTATACCAGGAATGTGCTTTTATTGTTGAAGCCTTGAGAAATGGAGTTATAAACCTCTCCTCCTCTTTTTACTTGCCTCATTTAAAATTTATGGAATTTTGAACCCAAAAGAATCAAACTGAGTGGTTCCCTTTTTACTGAAAGGTACAATCAAATTGAAACTATTGATATATTGGAGACAAGAATGAGTAGTGAGATTTGTATACATATTATCTCCAAGTGTGCTTTGGAATTTAAATTGCCAAGTAAATGTGTGGAAAACAAGAGGTTCATGTAAAAGCAGCAAAGGGAATGTTTTGCTTCTAGCTTGTATTAGAGAATATATTGCATTTTGGCCAAAAAAGAAAGGAGAGAAACTGGTCAAAGTGAACAATCTGGAGGAAAATAAATATATTTTCTGGAATTCGGAGATGTAGCTCTATTATTTCCCTAATCCATCCATGGCTTTTAAAAAACTAATTGAAATATACTGAATCTACATGCCAGACCTAAAGGATTGGAAATAGGAATTTCTTATCCTCTGGTTCTTTCCCGATATCTGGATGTTGGGTGTTAGGAAGGCAGACCCAAGGAATGCATTGGCACTCTGTTGCTAAAAAAACAATGCTTTATCCTAGTGATGCTCGACTGACCAGCATCCAGGTCACATGTTCTTTGTTGTTATGGTGGCGTTTTGTATTTCGTGTTTAGCTTTCCATTTCTTTTTTTTTTTTTTTGGTGGTTTTTTTCACAAATTGAATTAATTCCTAGAATCCTTAGATTTTCGGTTAGAAGAGAATTAGGTAGAAGTGATGGACGCTGTGGTCTTAGTGCACTCGTCTTACTCCTTCCTAGTAGGCTCAGGAAGGCATCTTACTTATGGCTGAGCACACAGTGTAGACTATAAACCAAGTACTGATAAAGTGTTACCATTTAGCATTAATGTACCATTTGCTTTTCTCTTGATTCTCCTTTCTCTACTTGATTCCTCTTTACCATGTTTTCCCATATTTCTCAACTTTCCAGCTGGTCTTTTCTCCAATTTTTGTTATTGTTGCTAATTTAAAATATCCAGAACATTTATTATCTGCATTTTACAGAGGTTGAAATTGAGCCCCCCAATAATTTAAATGCATTTTAACAAGTCATACAGCTAGAAGCTGTTGTAGACTAGGGATGAGAAGTCAGATCTTGATTTCACACGTTTTGTTTTGTATTGTTTACACTGCTTTGTGTAGTAGGTGTGAAGGGATAATTAATAAACTTTGGCAAAGGAGCCAGCAGTCCGGTCCAGGCTAACTGTGAGCTGTGAGGATGGATCTGTAGTAATCAGAAGTGGGTCTTGTGAAGTGCAGTGTTAAAGGGCCAGCTCTGTCACCTTTGTTCCACTTCGCACCTTATTTTCTTTTCATGGTCTTCAGAACACTCTAACACTCATTTGATATTCTAGTACTTGGAATGCCATTCCTAGGCTGAGAATTTTACAAAGAGAAGTTCTATAATACACGTGTATATGCATTCAGGTAGCAGCTTTGTTCTCGATATTGTGTACATTTTCCTTTTGAGTGCTATTTAAAAATAGAGAAACGTCCTATTTGTGGATTAACAGAGGAAGGTATCTTTTGTCAACTGTTGTGACCAGAGCACATACAGGGCCAGCTGTACTTACAACTGTTCTGAAACCCTCAGTGGAGGGACTTGGGTCAGTTGGTTCAATTGGAACTAGAATGCAAAAGTTATGCATCCCATTCCTGTATTCTCTTGTGAACAAGTAACAAATAAAATGAAGGGGCACAGTGTAGACCAGTGGTGTTAACTTGTCATGGACCATAGGTACCTAAGTCCACGTCCTTAGGAAGAGAGCAAGAAAGAAACCTAACTAGACCCTTCCCTGGGCCATATGCTGACCACATTCCTGGGGCCATTGAGAAGCAGATTGAAAAGAAATACTCATGGAACAGTAGGGAGGGAGTTCAGAGGCTCACTACACTTCCCAAGTCTCTAACAAAATCAGACTTTTCTCTCATAGTTTTTAGTACCTCCTGATAGTTAACTATCACACTTGTTTTGTGTTTGTTTTCCTTAGTAGACTGTAAGCTCCATGAATAGGAGCTCATTCATCCGTGTATTGTCGGAGCTGTAAGTGCCTGGCACGTAAAGCATTTCTAGAAACATCTGTTGAATTGAACTGTACCAGTCCCAACTGTTGATAAAATCTGGCTTGTTTAGCTCAGGGATGGAGCCTTTATGTATCTATGCATAACAGCTGTTAATTATGTATAACTTATGAATAATATTTGTTCTCCTGCATCTTCTCTTTAGTCTGTTTAAGTGAGGACTTCTGTAAGGAATAATACTGCCTCCTCTATAAATTTATCATTTTTTGTACCAGACATATTAATTAGGATGGAAAATATGAAACTGTTAGTCACATAATTAATTGGCACTTGAAATGATTTGTTTTGTAATACTAGGTTATTTCAAAAGTACACAAATTATAATATATTTAAAAACACATTTAGCAAAATCATTAGGAACAACATTTAATTTTGGTTTTTCTTTGTAAGGAAATAGAACAATATTTCTGGAGCTTTCTAGGCACTTTCTTTAGCTCCACTTCCAGTGGTCACAAGGACTCCAGCATGGCACATTTCATTGTATTGGATTTTACTGCTGGGAAAGGAGGAGGTATCTTAAAACTTCATACCTAGAGTTAATTTTTGTGTTCAATAACAAAAGAAAAAGTTAGAGGTTGTCAAGAACTGATGATTCAAAACCTGATAAGTTACAAAACTCAGTTTTTGGAGCCCTTTTGTTATATTTCAAAACTAGCATTTGCTCTTTACTAGAGGTGAATTTCCCTACTGCTAAAACACCTTTGTGTTCAACTACATTAATAATTGCTGGTGGGAGGCAATAAATAAAATTATTTTGAAAGGGAGCTCAAATTTCTAGACAAGAATTTTATTTTTCTTGATACTAAAGAAAATATATAAGTTATCTGGAATTATATCCACAGCATAACAGAGTCTCTTAAAATAACCTTAACCTAGTTTCCTGCTTGGTGAAGACAAAGTTTTCACCAAATGTAACTGTGTGCATTTGGCAGTAGACGTCTTTCGTAAACAGGAAAAATGTCTCCTCTCATGGTGCGCATATTTTTCCTTATATTCACCTCCTTATGCATTATAGCAAAGGAAGAACAAGCTAACAGACTAACGTTTGAAATAAAAAGGTAGACAGATGAGCGGTTAACTCTTTACGTAGTATATTCTATTTTGTGTTTTCACCAGTGCTTATCCTAATAAGGGAACTCCTTTTCCTTTCTTTGTTCATTTGTGTCCATCAGTAATTTGTGGAGTGCATGAATTTTTATACATTAGTGTGCATTTTCTACTCCTGGATTCTTCAGCATGCTGTCTCCTTTGAGTTAATGTTGTTATCCTTTGCAGTGAAAAACGCAAATGAGACTGACAGCAGGATTGCCCTGCTACTAGTGTGTGTTTGGCTGTGACCAGTCATCTATCCTTGTATTTTACATTATATGCTTCTTGTATATTCTTCCTGATAATGCCAAGGAATACTTTCCTTTGAAGGGATTGTTCTAATAAAACACACACACACACATTCACTTTGAATTTTAAACTCTTGTGCTACATTCTCTTTTTTCCCTCCAAGATGAATAAATCGTCTCATTGGAATTATTCATTGCTTCAGCACAACTTTAAATGATTTTGGTTTTGTCATATTATTGTATGTTCCATTTTAATACATGTTACCTTAAACCTGTAAAGTTCAGGGTTTTTAAAAATCAAAAGATGACAGAATTGGTTAATGTGGAGAGTAGGTAAAAATGAGCTTTAGGGGGACCAGCAGTTAGCGTAATGGCTATGTCGCTGGACTCCCACGTAGTCGACCGCGGTTCCCGTCCAGGGCCTGGTGGCTTGAACTCACGCTGGGCACGTGCATGCCCAAGATCCTGAGAGGAGAATGGAGGAGAAGGGATTGCGGTGTGGCCATCCCCCCTAGGGGGGTGATTTCTCGCTTTCTATCTGTCTGTCTCTGTTTGGCGAGCGCATGCGCCCTATAGCAAAAAACCTCGGGGGGGGGG